>NC_070579.1:7854297-7872581 GCF_027409825.1 Scomber japonicus
GAAGGAAAGTGGATGGAAGGATGGAAGGGAGAAAGAAGGAAGGAAGGAAGGAAGAGAAGGAGGGAGGGAGGAAGGAAGGAAGGAAGGAAGGAAGGAAGGAAGGAAAAGTGGATGGAAGGATGGAAGGGAGAAAGAAGGAAGGAAGAAGGAAGGAAGAGAAGGAGGGAGGAGGAAGGAAGGAAGGAAAAGTGGATGGAAGGATGGAAAGAAGGAAGGAAGGAAGGAAAAGTGGATGGAAGGATGGAAGGGAGAAAGAAGAAGGAAGGAAGGAAGAGAAGGAGGGAGGGAGGAAGGAAGGAAGGAAGGAAGAAGGAAGGAAGGAAGGAAAAGTGGATGGAAGGATGGAAGGGAGAAGAAGGAAGGAAGGAAGAGAAGAGGGAGGAAGGAAGGAAGAAGTGGATGGAAGGATGGAAGGGAATGAAGGGAGAAAGAAGGAGAAGAAGGAAGGAAGGAAGGAAGGAAGGGAAGGAGGATGGGAGGATGGAAGGGGGGAAGATGGAAGGAGGAAAGGAAGGACAGAAGGAAGGAAAGAAAGAAGGAAGGAAGGAAGGAAGGAAGGAAGGAAGGGGAAGGAGGATGGAGGATGGAAGGGGGGAAGAGGGAAGGAGGAAAGGAAGGACAGAAGGAAGGAAAGAAAGAGAGAAGGAGGGAAGGAGGAAGGAAGGAAGGAAGGAAGGAAGGAAGGAAGGAGGGAAGGAAGAAGGAAGGAAGGAAGGAAGGAAGGAACAGTCAAAACAGACGGGGTCAATTTGACCCGGGAGGACGACTCAAAGGTTAAAATGAACACTTTATAACTGGAACAGGAAGTGAAGAAGAAAGAAGAAACCTTTTTCCTCCCTCCCTCCTTTCCTTCCTCCCTCGTTTCCTTCCTTCCTTTCCTCCTCCCTCCCTGCACAAATCAGTATTTTTCATCCTTAAATTAATGAAATAGAATAGAATAGTCTATATTGTGATTCTACAATGTATAACGACATTTAAATGAATAATGCCTGGTTTCCATCGATAGATTGTGTCACTTTCTTTTTTTTTGTCATTTACTTTTTATTGGTTTTTGATTTTGCATGTAAACAAACAAACAAACAAACCATCAACATGAAGACCTATAGACGAGTACAAAAAATATCAAGGGGAAAGTAAAAGTGTACATAAGGGGACTGGTAAACACCTCCAGTCACGAAAGTTAGAAAAAAAAAACTAAAGAGAAAGTATTCTGATAGTCCAATCTGAGATTACCTGAAGTCCTGTCTTATGGTAGAGACATATATAATCCATTTTTGCCAATTTTCAATAAATACCTCTTTTTATGTTCTTAGATTAAAAGTAATTATTTCCATTACAAAGATGCTATACACAATATCAACCCATTCATCTACACTAGGTACCTCCTTCTTCAGCCATTTCTTTGTTATTGATTCTCAGCAAATATTTATCTCCAGTTCCTCTAGATCCACCAAATATAACAAATTGAAACAGATTGTGTCACTTTCTAAGTTGAGTTGCTGCAAGTAGATATTTTATCATCATGATATTCCTCATGTTTTATTAAGCTTGTATTATATTGACATTAACCAACATACAGATACGATATGCAGTGAATAGCATGAGTTAATAAATAATAATAATAATAATGTGTTTTTTATTGCCTGCAGTTATATTTAAATACTGTGTAAGATTATATTTTGTGGCGTTGAAAACAACTGGTTCAGCTGATGATGTCGTCATGGTGACGCTGCTGTAAATGCAACATAACAAAACTCAACTTTCTTTCTTTTTTTTTTTTCTGTAGTCTTTCTTTGTGTGATTCCCCTCCTCCTCCTCCGTAGAGGGATATGGCAGCCATTAGCAGTACCCTCACGCAGTAGCTACTACTTGCCAAAATCCGACACCAAATCCCCCCCCCCCCCCCCATTCCCCCTTTCACACACACACACACACACACACACACACACACACAAAGCACTCACTCACATCTCTAAAAGTGTGTGTGTGTGTGTGTGTGTGTGTGTGTGTGTGTGTGTGTCTGAGGTATTAAGATAGATTCCTCCTTTTCTTTCATAATAAATATCACATGCATAGAGGATTCATACCCCCCCCCCCCCCCCCCGCCCCCGGCAACCAGACAAAAGTGTCAGACCTGGCGTCAAGCGCGAGTGGCCCTGAGAGAAAAAGAGGGAGAGGGAGAAAGAGAGAGAGAGAGTGTGGAAGAGTGTGAAGAAGAGTGTACGAGGTTCACAGAAGGTCAGGCTGTGTTTGTTTGTGAGAATCACCAGAACTGTTTGGAAGCAGGAAGGTCACAAAGGTCACAAAGGTCACAAGGTCACTTCAGCCTCGTTGTAAATGTGTATTTCAGTGGAAGCGTGACTCAGAAATGTGATGGTGCATTTATCTGCATTCTAATCTTTGTTATAAGTGACGTTGTTATTTAGGAAAGATGGAAGGAAGGATGGAAGGGAGGAAGAAGGAAGGAAGGAAAGGAGGGTGGGAGGATGGAAGAGGGAAGGAAGGGAGGAAGGAAAGGAAGGAAGGACAGAGGAAAGAAGGAAGGAAGGACGGTAGCAGGTAGGAAAGAAGGAAGGAAGGACGGTAGCAGGGAGGAAAGAAGGGAGGAAGGACCGTAGCAGGGAGGAAAGAAGGAAGGAAGGACGGTAGCAGGGAGGAAAGAAGGAAGGAAGGACGGTAGCAGGGAGGAAAGAAGGAAGGAAGGACGGTAGCAGGGAGGAAAGAAGGGAGGAAGGACGGTAGCAGGGAGGAAAGAAGGAAGGAAGGACGGTAGCAGGGAGGAAAGAAGGGAGGAAGGACGGTAGCAGGGAGGAAAGAAGGAAGGAAGGACGGTAGCAGGGAGGAAAGAAGGAAGGAAGGACGGTAGCAGGGAGGAAAGAAGGAAGGAAGGACGGTAGCAGGGAGGAAAGAAGGAAGGAAGGACGGTAGCAGGGAGGAAAGAAGGGAGGAAAGGAGGTCTTCTCTTCCCTCTCTGTCCGACACTTTCTGGGTTTGAACCGAGAACCTTAGTCATGGTATTTAACTTTATGAACCGCCAGAATGACCGATGCCACAATATCAGCCAAATATAGTTAACCCTCCTTTTGTCCTGGAGTCAAGGAAGGAAGGAAGGAAGGAAGGTAGGAAGGACGGATGGAAGGAAGGAAGGATAGGAGTATGGAAGGATGGAAGGGAGGAAGGAAAGAAAGGAAGGACAGAAGAAAGAAGGAGAGATGGAAGGAAGGAAGGAAGGAAGGATGAGAGATAAGAGAAGACAAGAAGGAAGGAAGGACGAGAGGGAAGGAAGGAAGGAAGGAAGGATGAGAGGGAAGAGAAGACAAGAAGGAAGGAAGGATGGAAGGAACTTTTTTGTCATTTAGCTTTGAGATGATTTGGATCCATAACATATAAAAGTTATTAAAATGTCAGATAAAACAATAACTTAAGGGACGTTTGAGATATTTAGACTAATAGAAGAAGATCCACTGAGATAGTTGCTTAGCAACCAAACAGACCACATTAATGTAGTTTAGCCTAAGCAGACACGATGTAGATATAAACCCTGATTAAGCAGCAGAGGATCTACTCGAGGCCATTTAAAGTACATTTATATGTTTAGAAATGATCTCAGTAACCATTTACGATCTTATATCCTTTTGGTCTTTTTTTAGCGTGACTTTGCAAACTGTACTGTGTCCAGGGACTACCGTTGGGATGAAGTCATTCTGGCTAATTTTGGCTGACTCTGGTATAAGCACATGTTCACTGTTCCTATTAAAACAAAGAAGGAAAAGAGGAAGGACGGAGGAAAGAAGGAAGGAGGGAGGGAGAAGGGAAAAGAGGAAGGAAGGAAAGAAGGAAGGAAGGAAGGAAGGAAAGAAGGAAGGAAGGACGGAGGAAAGAAGAAAGGAGGGAGGGAGAAAGGAAAAGAGGAAGGAAGGAAGGAAGGAAAGTAGGGGGAGAAAGAGAGAAGAAGGGAGGAAGGGAGGAAGGAAGGAAGGAAGGAAGGAAAGTAGGGGGAGAAAGAAAGAGAGAAGAAGGAAGGAAGGAAGGAAGGAGGGAGGGAGAAAGGAAAAGAGGAAGGAAAGAAGGAAAAGAGGAAGGACGGAGGAAAAAGGAAGGAGGGAGGGAGAAGGGAAAAGAGGAAAGAAGGAAAGAAGAAAGGAGGGAGGGAGAAAGGAAAAGAGGAAGGAAGGAAGGAAAGTAGGGGGAGAAAGAAAGGGAAGAAGGGAGGAAGGGAGGAAGGAAGGAAAGTAGGGGGAGAAAGAAAGAGAGAAGAAGGAAGGAAGGAGGGAGGGAGAAAGGAAAAGAGGAAGGAAGGAAGGAAGGAAGAGGAAAATAAGTAGGGGGAGAAAGAAAGAGAAGGAAGGAAGGAAGGATGGAGGAAAGAAGGAAAAGAGGAAGGACGGAGGAAAGAAGGAAGGAGGGAGGGAGAAGGGAAAAGAGGGAGGAAGGAAGGAAGCAAGGAAGGAAGGAAAGTCAGGGGAGAAAGAAAGAGAGAAGAAGGAATGAAGGAAGGAAGGACGGAGGAAAGAAGGAAGGAGGGAGGGAGAAAGGAAAAGAGGAAGGGAGGGAGAAAGGAAAAGAGGAAGGAAGGAAGGAAGGAAGGAAAGTAGGGGGAGAAGGAAGGAAGGAAGGAAGGAAAGTAGGGGGAGAAAGAAAGAGAGAAGAAGGGAGGAAGGAAGGACAGAGGAAAGAAGGAAGGAGGGAGGGAGAAAGGAAAAGAGGAAAGAAGGAAGGAGGGAGGGAGAAAGGAAAAGAGGAAGGAAGGAAGGATTGAGGGAGGAAGGAAGGAAGGAAAGTGGGGGGAGGGAGAAAGGAAAAGAGGAAGGAAGGACTGAGGAAGGAAAGAAGAAAGGAAGGAAAGTAGGGGGAGAAAGAAAGAGGAAGGAAAAGAGGAAGGGAGGAAGGAAGGAAGGAAGTCAAAAGTCTCCGTCTCCGTGTCCCTCCCTCCGCGTCTGTCTCTCTGTAGTCTTGTATTAGTTCCTCCATCAGTCAGTTTGTGGCTCGACGACGCCACTCTGCTGCCAGCTGCACTTCTGACTGCAGAGTGCACATCATTCATTTTAATATTTACCCCCCTCTCCCCTCCTTCTTCTCCCTCTCCCTCTCTCCCTCCCTCCCTCCCTCTCTCCCTCCTTTCCATTCATCCGACAATCCTTTCATCTCCTCTCCTCCATCCTCTCCGCCTACAAGTCTCGAGTCTGGACGCACCTTCCAATTCCCTTGAATGAGAAAGCGTGTCCAAACTTTTGATTGGTGCTGTCTCTCCGCCTCTTGTCTCGCCCTCTCTCTCTCCATTCATGCATACTTGATCACCCTTCCCCTCCTTCTTTTTACACTTCACCTCTTTTTCATCCCTCTTTTTTTTTTTCTCCTTACAACCATCTTGTCATTGTCCACCATTGTGTCTCCATTTCCTTCCATAGTATTCTGATTAGGAGGATATTTTATTCACACATTGTGGACTCTTTTTTTTTTTTTTTTTTTCAACCATGCTTTTATGAAATGTAATATATTTTCTGGAGCTCCACACCCCCTCCTCTATTCAAACAGACTGTGTTGGATTTATTTACATAACGGTTATAGCTCTGGCATTCAGTCAAGATAGAAAAAGTTATAAAGTAAGAGCAAAAGTAACCTAATTCCTGGAGCAGTGAAGGGTTTTATGAGGTGAATTTCGTGATCGCTGCAGTCTCAACAGAGTTTGCACAGATATTATACATCTATCTATTACACATTTTATTTATATACAGTATATACATTTTTGGTTATCAAATATCAGGCTCTACATGGTAAAGCCCCTGAGTAGATCTCTGAATTTGCTGTGTCCACACAAGTAGCTTCACATCTCTCGAATCGCCTAACCAGTGTCCTCTCGGTTTTCCCAGAGCTTAACTCAAAGGACCAGTGTGAAGAATTTTGTGGCATCTAATGGTACAAACTTGGTAGAAATTGAATATAATGTTCATAAGTATGTTTTAATTAATAATAATAATGATAATAATAATAATAATGCATTCCATATGCATTAGTAGTGCGTTCCATAGAATGTCTGGTAGGAGAGAGTTCCATAGAATGTCCGGTGGGAGAGAGTTCCGTAGAATGTCTGGTAGGAGAGAGTTCCATAGAATGTCTGGTAGGGGAGAGTTCCATAGAATGTCTGGAGGGAGAGAGTTCTGTAGAATGTCTGGGAGGAGAGAGTTCTGTAGAATGTCTGGTAGGAGAGAGTTCCATAGAATGTCTGGTAGGAGCAGGCGGGGAGTTCCTGTCCTCTGAAAAGAAGCCAATGCGGAAGTAACTTAGAGCTGCATTCTATCAAAAGGCCACCAGGGGGGCGATCGTTTTGTGTTCAAAAAGACTTCCGGCTTATAGAGACTATACAAGTCAATGGAGAATTCACCAACTTCTCACTTGATTTCTAACCTCAGTAAACGTTTTCAAAATGTGTTTATGGTCTCAATCGCTAGTTTAAAGCCTTCTTCAATGCAGTCTGATGTTCATTTGTGAAATGTTAGCCTCCCTGATTTTATATTTGACGATAAAGCAGGCTACGTGGCTACGTTGTGATTGACAGGTTGATTGACCAATATCCTCGAGATCCAGCCCTCGCAACCAATCGCAGCCTCCCCGCTCCGCCATTGGTCCCGCCCATACTTCCGTCCATGACTCCGCCTCATGCCCATATAAGTAGAATCCGTGTTCTTTTTTCCCCAGCATGCACCTGAAATTTTCAAGATGGCGCTGGCTAGATTCGATACTATTGGCTTCCAAGCAGCAGTCCACAAACCAATGGGTGACGTCACAGATGTTACGTCCATTTCTTTTATACAGTCTATGGGTAGGAGAGAGTTCTGTAGAATGTCTGGTAGGAGAGAGTTCCACAGAATGTCTGGTGGGAGAGAGTTCCATAGAATGTCTGGTGGGAGAGAGTTCCATAGAATGTCTGGTGGGAGAGAGTTCCATAGAATGTCTGGTGGGAGAGAGTTCCATAGAATGTCTGGTGGGAGAGAGTTCCATAGAATGTCTGGTAGGAGAGAGTTCTGTAGAATGTCTGGTGGGACAGAGTTCCATAGAATGTCTGGTAGGAGAGAGTTCTGTAGAATGTCTGGTGGGACAGAGTTCCATAGAATGTCTGGTGGGACAGAGTTCCATAGAATGTCTGGTAGGAGAGGGTTCCATAGAATGTCTGGTGGGAGAGGGTTCCATAGAATGTCTGATGGGAGAGAGTTCCATAGAATGTCTGGTGGGAGAGAGTTCCATAGAATGTCTGGTGGGAGAGGGTTCTATAGAATGTCTGGTGGGAGAGGGTTCTATAGAATGTCTGGTGGGAGAGGGTTCTATAGAATGTCTGGTGGGAGAGAGTTCCATAGAATGTCTGGTGGGAGAGAGTTCCATAGAATGGCTGGTAGGAGAGAGTTCCATAGAATGTCTGGTGGGAGAGGGTTCTATAGAATGTCTGGTGGGAGAGAGTTCTATAGAATGTCTGGTAGGAGAGAGTTCCATAGAATGGCTGGTGGGAGAGAGTTCCATAGAATGTCTGGTGGGAGAGAGTTCCATAGGCGGGGGGCAGATCGGCTGAAGGTTCTGGACCCCATGGTGGTTAAGTTGACAGATGGGGCGAAGAGCTGGTTGGCAGAGGAGGATCGGAGAGTTCGAGAAGGTGTGTAGATGTGAATAAGTTAATGTATAATCCCATGAAAATAATTATCTGGTTTTCATTACCTGAAAATGAGCCCTTCATGTCTACATAGAGAGTGGGTCCCCTTCCATGTTGAACCACCATTTTTCGACAGTAGCCCAGAATGGATAAAACCAAATACTGGCTCTAGAGAGGATCTTTTGCATTGTTTAGTGAGTTTCGTGGCCGCTGTGGGTTCTCCTACACTCTTGCAAGGGGAGGTGGAAGTTGGTTACAATCTGCAACCAAATTAGATGCCACTAATTCTGACACACTGATGCTTTAAAGTGAAGGGATACTGAACATTTGCTCTCTTTGCAGCTAAACTTTTGATTAGTTTATTAGATTATCCATTTCAACCATTTCAAAACCTCAACACTCACTTTTTTAAATGGATGTTTGCTGTTTTGTAGAATTGATTTGTTGATATTAGTTCTATTTTGTAGATATAAATCTGTAATTGCTATCATGCTTGTTTGATGTTTTTCACGTGAAGCACTTTACTTTTGTTTTGAAAACTTCCATATCAATAAATCTTTACTCATTTATTTACATCACACAACTTTTTTCTCTCAACATGACAATAATCTAACTCATTGGAGTCAGTTTTGTAACTGTAATCCTTAACGGGGAGAACACTAACCAAATCTCATTAACTCAAAACTACATTTGTCATTTAATTTAAACCCTCTACACAAGATATATCATCATGTTGTGTTGCTCCTGTTGGTTTCCTGTGCTGATATTACATGCTTTGTACTTTTTATGTCTTTACCCTCTATATAAAGAACTTTTTAATTACCATTTAAAAAAGCACCACGCGAAGTGCTTTTAATCTCATAATATCTTATTTGGCTACAGGAGCATTTTGCACTCTGTCAGTATAAAAAAAACCCTTTGAAATGATTTAGGATTTCTATGACATCTTGCCTCCTTCAGTCAGTCCTTCTTAAAGGACAGGTTCACAGTCTTTCCAGTCTGTCTTAAAACCGTTAAACAGCCGTATGAACACTAAAAAAACCTCTCGTCACTGTAAGGTCCTTTCTTAATGATGCAAAACAACTGTATTTAATGTTGTCTGGGTATAAGCTCTCTGTTTTGTAGAGTGTAATCAGGTCTGGAATAATTGTGTGGTTTGGGAATCTTCCCGTATTATCAAAATCAAAGTTGTTGCATTTGATTCAGTCTGGGATGAAAACCTTCCATCAGAAAGCTCATCATAACCTTTAGTCTCTGCATACTTAACCAGGTAGAGAGAATCACCTGGGATCCATCTCATATTCAGTAGGCTGCTCTCAGTGTGAGCTCTTACCATCAGGCAGACAATACACAGCTCAGTGGTGTAAATTAGATCTGGATTTAAACCATAGCCTAAAATAAACTGATGTAATGGAGGCTGTACTGCAGTATAACACTATAAACTACACAATGAGAGGAGGCTCTTTATGCATTTTATATTATTTATATTATATTTTTGTATTTTCTTTGTATCTCTCTCACTGTCTGTCTCCCTCTCCATCTCTCTCCCGCTCTCTCCCTCTCTCTCTTTCTCTCTCTCTCTCTCTCTTTCTGTCTCACTGTCTGTCTGTCTGTCTCTCTCTCTCTCTCTCTCTCTCTCTCTCTCTCTCTCTCTCTCTCTCTATCTTTCTTACTGGTTTCCTGTGTTGACAAACTGATTGATGCCTCCTCTTTATGCATTTTTATATTATTCATATTATTTTTTTGTGTGATAGTGTATGTTGTTTGTTAGTGTTGGGTGCTCTAATATATGTTAGTCTAACTTTGTAGAGTCCAAGTCAAATTTCCCCCAAAAGGACAATAATCTAACCTTCTAACTAACTAACTAAAGAAGGCTGCAAGTCTTGAAGATATCCACTTGAGTTGACTAACTTGACAGACGACGAAGCCTCATAGCTCATAAATTATGAAATCCTTTAAAGTGACCATGAACCTGCTCTCAGTCCCACATTTTTCACTCTTGAGACGCATATTATATATCAAATAGTTCCCACAAGACTCCTCTCCCTCTCTCTCTCTCCTTCGCTCCCCCCCTCTCTCTCTCTCTGTCTCTCTCTCTCTCCCTCTCCTTCGCTCCCTCTGTCTCTCTCTGTTTCTCTCTCTCCCTCTGTCTCTCCCTCCCTCTCTCTCACTCTCACTCTCTCTATCTCTCTCTCTCTCGCTCTCTCTCTCTCTCTCTCGCTCCCTCTCTCTCTCTCTCTCTCTCTCTCGCTCTCTCCCTCTCTCTCTCCCGCTCTCTCTCTCTCTCTCCCTCTCTCTCTCTCTCCCTCTATCTTTCTATCTTTTAAAAAAAATCCATTATTATTTTTAACCCATATAAATACTTTATATACATATCATTGTCCTCAGCTGCTCTTACTGGTTTCCTGTGTTGATGTCACATGCTTTTATATGTCCATCCATCCACCACAAGCCCCCTCTAAAGACATTCTTCCTCAGTTCTGCCTTGACTTTGCTGCGTGACTGCAAGAGGTCGCTTGCCAGGAAAGTGTAAACATAGATGCTTTTTAGTGTGTGAATGAATTATGAATGATGTGGCTGATCTTGTAAGGACAGTCTTAGATTATTAGGTTTACTTTATAATAGCTCTCATCTCTCTGTCAGTTGATCCCCCCCCCCCCCTCTTATCCGACATCTAAACTCCCAATGACTCACCCCACTTCCTTTCCTTTTTTCTTCATCTTCTACCTGCCCACCACCCCTTATCCTAACCTTAACCATCACAACTAAATGCCCAAACCCAAGCCTTACCCTGAAACTGAACATAAACCCAATTCTGTCACCTTAAAACCAAGTCTTAACCCTAAAATTGCCCTTTGAAGTTGTGACGACCGGCAAAAATGTCCTCACAATGCTGAAATGTCCTCATAATGCTGAAATGTCCTCATAATGCTGAAATGTCAAAGACAGAAAAACATGCAGACACAGAGATAGAGAGAGAGAGAGAGAAAGATGACTGAAAGTTCAAGTTTAGTGTGAGGAGGAGGAGGTGATAGGGGAAGTCCTTATGTGAGAAGCTGCTGCCCCCTTGTGTCAATAGCGAAGTCATTATCAGTCGTGTTTGTTAGATTTTTATGGGTTCAAGAGGATAAATCAATCCTGCCTCCATCTCAGTGTGTTTGCACCAGTGTCATCGTGATAGAGGACCAAAATGTGTCATGCTGACACACACTCTGACGCAAGTGGGCTTTGCGCTTACTCACTCACACACACACACACACACACACACACACACATAGATCTTGATTTAAGGGGGATAGCCATCATGAGGCTTATGCTACAGTCATGCAATGTCAGCAGAATGGGAGATAGAGGGAGAGTTCATTCATTAATCCAGGAAGCTTACTTCCACTACTAGAAGTACCACCACACCAATTAAACAGCTTTTAATTAGCTGTTTTTGCTGTTACATATTCAGAGGGTCTTAAAAACTGAAACTAGATACAAACAAACCTCATTTTTAAATTAGCTGAAACTTTATCAACATTCATAACATTCAGGCTACCAAACGTCTTTTAACTTCAGAGGAAGACTGACAATGGGTGAAGGTAAAATAAAGTGGAGAGATGGGAAAGGAAATGAATGGAGAAGAGTGAAAGAGAGGAAATATAAATGTTAAGGCAGAACAAACAAGTTGAAAATGTATGGATGACATAGTTCAGAAAATTATTAAGGAGGAGGTTAAATATTGCAAGATTGAGCTTTAAAGAATGAGGAAGTGATGGAAAGAGGAGACAGGCGACAGACAGACAGCAGTAAAGAGAGGAGATTATGGTTATGTGATTTCTGTTCTTATATACACACCGAGATAGCCTTTACACCCTGATAACTGATGTGGTTTTAGGTTGTTGTAGACAGCAAAGCAACTATGAATCACTGCAGTTCTTCGCACGGCCACTAGGTGTCAGCAGACACAAACACATGTGACCGAGTGTGTTCTTAACTTAATGTAATGTACTGAAATAGATGTAACATAATATTTTGGTTATATATTGATCTTCATAAGCTTCCTGTTTACCATTATGAAAATCTATCAGGCCAAATCATCAAGATCAATATAGAACCTGCTCAGAAATTGGTAAAAACAAAACTGGTTTAAGGAGAAGTTTAATTGTTATAAAGTCAAGTTTTGTCCCTGTTATGTCAGTCAGGTCTTATTTTATTGTACTGTTTGTGATTAATGTAAGGTAATGGCTTTTGTTCTTGTGTATTATGTAATCTATCATTTTGGCCAGGTCTCTGTTATAAAATAATGTATCTCAAGAGACTTCCTGGTTAAATAAAGTTTAAATAAGTATTAGAATTGAGTAGCCATAGAAAAAAAATAAAATAAAAATAAAAAATCGAGTTTAAAATGATGGCAAATTTGTATCACAAGTTGCCAGACATCAATTAATTGTTATAAAGGTTGTTTTCCCCCTGTTATGTCAATCAGGTCTTGTTTTATTGTACTGTTTGTGAATAAAGTAATGGCATATGTTCTTGTGTAATATGTAATCTATCATTTTGGCCAGGTTTATCCCAAGAGACTTCCTGGTTAAATTAAGATTCAATAAGTATTAGAATTGAGAAGCCATAGGAAAAAACAAAACAAATGGAAATCACAAAATAAAATAAAATAGTGCAAAATAAACACATGCCATACCTCTACCTGGACTTAATAATTACCTTTCTTATTAGTCTAGTGATTAAAAAAAAAAAAAAAAAAGTTTCCGGACATGACGATATTTTCTTTTGCCTTAAAAAAATAAGTACAATGTTCAAGGAGCTATAACCAGCAAATAATTAGTATTTTTCTTCTATGACTTAAACAATTATCAGTTATGTACATCTTTTAATTTTATGTCACTCAACTAATTGGTTCCTCACATTTTTCTGTTATAGTATTGCTTTTTTCTTTCTGGGTGTGTGCGTGCGTGTGTGTGTGCGCGCGCGCGTGTATTAGAACGTTGACGTTAAGGAGCATTCGAAGTTAGAGACACGTGATCATTTACCTGCAATACCTCATCTAACCACCGAGTGTCAGTAGAGTACCGCTCAGATCATCACGGCGCTGTACCAAATACACACACTGTTTCTACACACAAACACACACACACACACACACACAAGACACAATGTACTGCTGTCATGTTATATGAGGATAAACGTTGGAATCAGCTGAAAAAGCAAAATGTCACACTACAATCAGGGGTGTCAAACATGCAGCCCGCGGGCCAGAACCGGCCCGTCGAGGAGTCCAATCCGGCCGCTTTGCTTCCTGTCTTCTTTTCCTCCCTTTCTTCCTTCCATCTGTCTTTCCTTCCTTTCTTCTTTCCTTCCTTCCATCTTTCCTTTCTTTCTGTTTATCTTTTCTGTCCTGTCTTCTTCTTCCTTCCATCTGTCTTTCCTTCCTTCCTTTCTTCCTTCCATCTTTCATTCCTTCCTTCCTTCCTTCCTTCCTTCCTTCCTTCCTCCCTTTCTTCCTTCCAACTTTCCTTTCTTTCTTTGTTTGTTTGTTTCTTTCTTTCTTTCTTGTCTTCTCTTCTCTTCTTTCCTTTCTTCCTTCCATCTTTCCTTCCTTCCTTCCTTTATTTTAAGGATCCGGCCCACATAAGATCAAATTGGTCTGTATGTAGCCCTTGAATAAAGATGAGTTTGACACCTCTGATCTACATGTTCCTCCTAGTTGTTCTCAGCAGACTTTTATTTTGAAAAAAAAAAAAATTATCAATGTTTAATCAGCATTGGGTTTATATTTTACAGCCTTAAATGTTACAAAGCACATTTATTGCGTTTCTACCATCAGTCCAAAGTAGGCCAATTATATAAACCACATATTTGGAAGTAAAATGTTAAGTTACTTATAGTGGGAATTTCCATATGTAAATACATGGCTTTAAAAAGTATAAAGCTTTCTAGTCTCTGTAAAGCTTTTCTAGCACAACTGCTCAGCAAATTCCCTTCCTGGATAAACATAAGGTTTAGAAATCATTGATTCGTCCTTTTATTTTAACGAGGAGAAATCCACCGGGAATACGTTTGCTCTCTCTCTGAGGAACGAGACTGTGCACGAAGCAGCAGTTTAAACAAATATCACATAAACCCACTTCATGCACAGTCATCCTGTATCCTTCCTTCCTTCCTTCCTCCTTTCCTTCCTTCTTCCTCCCTTCCATCCTTTCCTTCCTTCTTCCTCCCTTTCATCCTTCCTTCCTTCCTTCCATCCTTCCTTCCTCCTTTCCTTCCATCCTTCCTTCCTTCTTTCTTCCTTCCATCCTTTCCTTCCTTCTTCCTCCCTTTCATCCTTTCCTTCCTTCTACCTCCCTTTCATCCTTCCTCCTTTCCTTCCTTCTTCCTCCCTTCCATCCTTCCCTTCCTTCTACCTCCCTCCCGTCCTTTCCTTCCTTCTTCCTCCCTTTCATCCTTCCTTCCTTCCTGCCATCCTTCCTCCCTTCTTTCTTCCTTCCTCCTTTCCTTCCATCTTTCCTCCCTTCCTTCCTTCCATGACTCGAGGACAACAGGAGGGTTAAACATCCTTCCTCCCTTCTTTCTTCCTTCCTCCTTTCCTTCCATCTTTCCTCCCTTCCTTCCTTCCTTGACTCGAGGACAACAGGAGGGTTAAACATCCTTCCTCCCTTCTTTCTTCCTTCCTCCTTTCCTTCCATCTTTCCTCCCTTCCTTCCTTCCTTCCTTGACTCGAGGACAACAGGAGGGTTAAACATTGCTGTAAATATGTGTGTGTGGGAACTGTGTGAAGTATCTGTATGAGAACAGTGATAAGAAACAAATTTGAATTCCTCCCTTTCATCCTTCCTTCCTTCCATCCTTCCTTCCTCATTTCCCTCCATCCTTCCTTCCTTCCTTCTTTCTTCCTTCCTCCTTTCCTTTCATCTTTCCTCCCTTTCATCCTTTCCTTCCTTCTTCCTCCCTTTCATCCTTCCTTCCTTCCTTCCATCCTTCCTTCCTCCTTTCCTTCCATCCTTCCTTCCTTCTTTCTTCCTTCCTCCTTTCCTTTCATCTTTCCTCCCTTCCATCCTTTCCTTCCTTCTTCCTCCCTTTCATCCTTCCTTCCTTCCTTCCATCCTTCCTCCCTTCTTTCTTCCTTCCTCCTTTCCTTCCATCCTTCCTTCCTTCCATCCTTCCTTCCTCATTTCCTTCCATCCTTCCTTCCTTCTTTCTTCCTTCCTCCTTTCCTTTCATCTTTCCTCCCTTTCATCCTTTCCTTCCTTCTTCCTCCCTTTCATCCTTCCTCCTTTCCTTCCTTCTTCCTCCCTTCCATCCTTTCCTTCCTTCTACCTCCCTTCCGTCCTTTCCTTCCTTCTTCCTCCCTTTCATCCTTCCTTCCTTCCTTCTTCCTCCCTTTCATCCTTCCTTCCTTCCTTCCATCCTTCCTTCCTTCCTTCCTTCCATCCTTCCTTCCTTCTTTCTTCCTTCCTCCTTTCCTTTCATCTTTCCTCCCTCCCGTCCTTTCCTTCCTTCTTCCTCCCTTCCATCCTTTCCTTTCTTCTACCTCCCTTCCGTCTTTTCCTTCCTTCTACCTCCCTTTCATCCTTCCTTCCTTCCTTCCTTCTTCTTCCCTTCCATCCTTCCCTTCCTTCTACCTCCCTCCCGTCCTTTCCTTCCTTCTTCCTCCCTTTCATCCTTCCTCCTTTCCTTCCTTCTACCTCCCTTCCATCCTTTCCTTCCTTCTACCTCCCTTCCGTTCTTTCCTTCCTTCTTCCTCCCTTCCTTCCTTCCTTCCTTGACTCGAGGACAACAGGAGGGTTAAACATCCTTCCTCCCTTCTTTCTTCCTTCCTCCTTTCCTTCCATCTTTCCTCCCTTCCTTCCTTCCTTGACTCGAGGACAACAGGAGGGTTAAACATCCTTCCTCCCTTCTTTCTTCCTTCCTCCTTTCCTTCCATCTTTCCTCCCTTCCTTCCTTCCTTGACTTGAGGACAACAGGAGGGTTGAACATTGCTGTAAATGTGTGTGTGGGAACTGCTCTCATTATAAGTGTAAGATTTGTAGAAATGGAAGTTATGTGAAGTATCTGTAGTCCTGCACTGAAACTCAGGCCCAATCTGCTCACCCACCTTTTAGGGATTTTAAAGATAATGCTCTTCAGACATGAGCAGCCACATTTTTAAAGACAAGTTGCAAATAAATTGGCTTTAGACTTAACGAGCAGCTGCAGTTCTTATTTACTTCAGTCATCCTGTAATGAACTCTTTATTGATATTACATCTATCACTCATTGGGTTGTTTGATCCAACTGTTGGTGTGTCCACTCCCGTTGTTCTTTTAACGAGACCTCTCTCTCTCTTTATATTTATATTCTTCTGATGAAATGTGATTGATGATGAGTATGAGAACAGTGATAAGAAACAAATTTGAATTTCCACTTTGTTTACTATTACAGTAGAAGCGCTATAAATCAAACCTGGTGCTCTGAGGTGGAGGATTTTTGGGTTTTAGCCCAGCAGGGGTAGATGGGAGGAGGAGGAGGAGGAGGAGGAGGAGTTATTTGGCTGCTTCATCCAAACCATTTCCATTAGACCACATTCACATTTTGGCTTTGTGAGGACAGGTTTGCATTTTCAGCGATTTTTTAGTCTTCTGTGCTGCGAGATCCAATGTACTCCCGAAATTAAAGTGCAACACATAAATGTTAACTAATTATTTTCTATTTATTCTGCATAGAAAGAAGGAGGACAGAAAGAAGGGAGGAAAGAGAGAGGAAGGAATGAAAGGAGGGAGGAAGGAAGAAAGGAAATGAGGGAAGGAGGAAGGAAGGGAGGAAGAAGGAAGGCAAAGAGGAAGGAATGAAAAGAAGGAAAGGGAGGGGGGAAGGAAGAAGGAAGGAAAGGAGGAAGAAGGAAGGTAGGAGGGAAGGAAAGAAGGACAGAGGAAAGGAAGGAAGGAGGGAAGGAAAGAAGGAGGGAGGGAAAGAAGGAGGGAGGGAGGAAGGGAGGACAGAAAGAAGGGAGGAAAGAGAGAGGAAGGAACAAAAGAGAGAAGGAGAGAGGAAGAAAGGAAGGAAAGGAGGGAGGGAGGAAGAAGGAAGGGAGGAAGAAGGAAGGTAAGAGGGAGGGAGAAAGGGAAAGAAGGACAGGAATGAAGGAAGGTAAGAGGGAGGAAGAAGGAAAGAAAGGAAGGGAGGAAGGAAGAAGGAAGGAAAGAAGAGGAAGAAGGAAGGTAGGAGGGAAAGAAGGGAGAAAAGAGAGAGGAAGGAACAAAAGAGAAAAGGAGGGAGGAAGGAAGGAAGGGAAGAAGAAGGAAGGTAGGAGGGAGGGAGAAACGAAAAGAGGAAGGGAGGAAGGAAGGAAAGAAGGACAGAGGAAAGGAAAGAAGGAAGAAGGGAGGAAGGGAGGGAGGGGAGGACAGAAAGAAGGGAGTAAAGAGAGAGGAAGGAACAAAAGAGAGAAGGAGGGAGGAAGGAAGAAAGGAAAAGCTAATTATTTTCTATTTATTCTGCATTCCTTTCAAAGGAAAACTTCCCTTCAAGTATTTTGAGGAGTGTGTAATGATTATGGCACCAAGTTGGGGTTGTGTTAGTTTTGTTGTGTCAGCCCGGAAAGGCCAAGCTGCAGCAGTGTCCAACACCAGCCAGCCTATCAATTAGCTAATAGTCTTAGTCACAGTTATCTTCCTGTAATGACACAGCCATTTCTTTACTTGACAGAAGGTCTTTCTTGGATGGTGGTGGAGGAGTGTTTAGGGGTTGGGCTGCACAGCGTGGAGATAATGGTAGTGGTGGAGATTTGGAAAAAAGCAATTAGTGCAATTCTTATGCATGCTCTGGTCGTCTATACTGGTCTATACTGGTTAGTGCTGGGTGATTATGGCAAAAATCAAAAATCATGATTAATTGGACTTTTAACCTGGATTATGATTAATGAACGATTTGTAAAGATCATGGTTTGGGTTAAAATGAAGGGAGGAAAGACAGAGGAAGGAAGGAAGGAAGGAAGAAGGAAGGTAGGAGGGAGGGGAGGAAGGAAGGAAAGAAGGACATGGGAAAGGAAGGAAGGAAGAAGAGGGGGAGGGAGGACAGAAAGAAGGGAGGAAAGAGAGGAAGGAATGAAAGAGAGAAGGAGGAAGGAAAGGAGGGAGGAAGGAAGGGAGGGAGGAGGAAGGAAGGGAGGGAGGGAGGGAGAAAGGAAAAGAGGAAGGGAGGAAGGAAGGAAAGAAGGACAGAGGAAAGGAAGGAAGGAAGGAGGGAATGAAAGAAGGAGGAGGGAGGGAAGGAAAGGAGGGAGGGAAGGAAGAAGGAAGGAAGGAAGAAAAGGAAGGAAGGAAGGAAGGAGGGAGGAAGGAAGGAAGGAAGGAAAGGAGGGAGGAAAGAAGGAAGGAGGGAGGGAGGAAAGAAAGAGAGAAGGAGGAAGGAAGGAAGGAAAATCTCAATCATCTATAAGACATTTAAAAAGTAGCTTGACTTTCCATGAATGACGGAGTAATGAATGAATGAATGAATGAATGCTTCTTCCTGATTGGTCAGAGTGTACTGCATTATTTTCAGTTGATGACTTTCTGTTTTTTGTTTTTCATAAGAGCTCTTTAGTCTGTCTCTCTCTCTCTCTCTCTCTCTCTCTCTCTCTCTCTCTCTCTCTCTCTCTCTCTCTCTCTCTCTCTCTCTCTCTCTC
>NC_070579.1:7873081-7896776 GCF_027409825.1 Scomber japonicus
TCTAAGAATAATCTGAAGCTACTTTTACTACTTTTACTACTTTTACTTACTTTTCTGCACCCAGGTAACTCTGTGTTTATAGCTCTCCTCTCCTCTCCTCTCCTTTCCTTTCCTTTCCTTTCCTTTCCTTTCCTTTCCTTTCCTTTCCTTTCCTCTCCTTTCCTTTCCTCTCCTCTCCTCTCCTCTCCTCTCCTCTCCTCTCCTCTCCTCTCCCTCTCCTCCTTCTCCTCTCCTCTCCTCTCCTCTCCTTTCCTCCTCTCCTCTCCTTTCCTCTCCACTCTGTCCTCTCCTCTCCTCTCCTCTCCTTTCCTTTCCTCTCCTCTCCTCTCCTCTCCTTTCCTCTCCACTCCTGTCCTCTCCTCTCCTCTCCTCTCCTCTCCTCTCCTCTCCTCTCCTCTCCTTTGCTCTCCTTTCTTCTCCTCTCCTCTCCTCTCCGCTCCACTCCACTCCACTCCTCTCCTTTCCTCTCCTCTCCTTTCCTCTCCTCTCCTCTCCTTTCCTTTCCTTTCCTTTCCTTTCCTTTCCTTTCCTTTCCTCTCCTCTCCTCTCCTTTCCTCTCCACTCCTCTCCTCTCCTTTTCCTTTCCTCTCCACTCCTCTCCTTTCCTCTCCTCTCCTCTCCTTTCCTTTCCTCTCACTCCTCTCCTTTCCTCTCCTTTCCTTTCCTCTCCTCTCCTCTCCTCTCCTTTCCTCTCCACTCCTGTCCTCTCCTCTCCTTTCCTCTCCACTCCTTTCCTCTCCTCTCCTCTCCTCTCCTTTCCTCTCCTTTCCTCTCCACTCCTCTCCTCTCCTTTCCTTTCCTTTCCTCTCCTCTCCTCTCCTCTCCTCTCCTCTCCTTTCCTCTCCTCTCCTTTCCTCTCCTCTCCTCTCCTCTCCTCCTTTCCTATCCTCTCTTGACTGGCTATAAATCACTCTTTTGAAAATGTCTCTCTCTCTCTAGAATTAAATCTATACCCCGCTTGTGAAAAGGTTTAACCAAACAGAGCATATTTACCAGCTTTTTATTTTGGTTTGATTCTCCTGTAATTTTTAACGTTTATCCAACTGGATGGTTATTACAGCCCCTCGGTGGGTATTAGACATCCTGGAACATATGGGCTTGACGTGCTTCACTTGCCTTTCCGTTGGCCGTCCGCAGACTCTGGCAGGTTGCCACATTATTGTGCTGCACTGAAATGAGCCTTCTAGGTTGGGTTTGTTTTTTTTTTTATTCCCCAAAAGGTTTGAGATGTTGGATCGGTTTGTGAGGGGTTTTATATTTTATTCACTGGTGATTTTAAGGATGGACGCTTTATCTGGGGTTTTAAATTTATAAAAAGAAATGCAATATTATGGTGAAAACTGTCCTGATATCAATATGCACACCAGAAAACTGACACCTAGATTGTGATAGATGGAGGCTAATCTGGAAGGTTGAGGTTTCGACCTTTTATAACCTGAAACTCACTGCATACAGTCATGACATTAAATAAAAGCATCAAGACCAAAGGCTTTACATTACTTTAGTTTGACTTTTTTTTTCTTTTATATTTAAGCATGTATATTATTTACAGTATATATTTTGTTTATTATGTTTGTAGGAAAGCAGGTGCTCGACCAAATAACAAAATCTGTAAATGCAAGAACTGTCTGAAGAAGAGCATTGAGCTCAAAATGTCACTTGTGGGATTTTCTTCTAAACACATTAAATAGGTCATAAATGTATTTCTAAAAAAGGTGTAAAAAGCATTTCAACCATTTAGATTTGAATTGTAGAGCTAGGCTTCACAAACTGTGTTTCAAGATTTCTGTGTTCAGGATTTAGTGATTAGCATAAACCCGCCCCTGCTGCTGTAGAGGTATAAATACATTCAGCACACACTACTACTACTACAGTCTACAGTTAGCCAGTTAGCTGAGTTAGCTGCCGAGCTAGCCGCTGAGTTAGCCGACGAGTTAGCCGCCGAGCTAGCAGCTGAGTTAGCAGCAGAAAGCTCTCAGACGTAGCGGTCCATGTTTCTGGTAGAGGTGGTGACTTTGATTGACAGGTGACACTTGGTAGGGGGCGGAGCTTCAGCGGATTCGGAGGCCACGCCCACAGCGTTTGGGAGCAGAGAAAAGAGGCTGAGTTTTTACACAACTTTGAAGCCTAATTTCATATATTTGGCAATTTTTTTAATCATTCAAATTTGGCAGGGTGGTTAACAACACACTTTTCTGTGGTATGTCAAACTCGGACTTTACACACTTTACTTTACACAGACTTTAAATGTACCTGCAGTTGATTATACATGTGTGAAATAAATTTTAAAAACTGAATTATTTTATTATTTTAAACTTTTGTTTTTATTTTATTTTTGAATTGCCACAATATGGAGAATCTAATTAGGGAAAAACTGACTAAAAATATTGAAACAAGCCTCTAAAATAATACAACTCCCTGCAGGTTAATTAAAAAAACTTTAAAATTTCCTGAAAAAATGTAGAGGACATGATGTGTCCTTAAAAAGTAACTAAACACCCCCCAAAAAAATCTTGTTTGACTTCTCCACTTGCTGCTGCGATGTTCAAATCTACTTCAGGAGCCTGTAACAACTTTCAACAAGAGAGGCCAGTGAACTATTATAATTCAGCCTGTTGTTAAAGGTAGCTTCAGCCTTGAGAAAACCGAATGTTCTCTGTGCTCTTTGATGTCTTGATCTCTCCGTTAGTGACTCTCAAACTTACATTTGTCCTCTCTTTTTTTTTTTTTATACCACGAGCGTTACCAGCAGCGTAAACACTGACATCCACACATTTTTAAAGGGGCTAAAAATATAAGGTGTAAAAAGAATAGACCCTTATAATCGCTGCAGATGCTTTTGTATTGTCACTGGTGTGTGTGTGTGTGTGTGTGTGTGTGTGTGTGTGTGTGTGTGTGTGTGTTTTCAAGGTGATTTTAGTTATTTTTTTTACCCTCCGTGGTGTCATGATGCAATTCATTAAAAAATATAGAAAGTCTTTCTCTCTTTTACAGTCAGTTTCTCCGTCTATGATCTCGTCTTTTGTTCTCTGCTATTCTCTCTCTCTCTCTCTTTCTCTCTCTCTTTCTCTTTTTTCTCTCTCTTTCTCTCTTTCTTTCTTTCTCTCTCTCTCTCTCTCTCTCTCTCTCTCTCTCTCTCTCTCTCTCTCTCTCTCCCTCTTTCTGTCTTTTTTTCCTCTCTGTATTTCCTTCTATCCATCCTATAGAAAAAAAATAGAAAGTCTCTCTCTCTCTTTTACAGTCACAGTTTCTCCGTCGCTGATCTCAGTCGTCATTGTTTCTCTGCTATTCTCTCTCTCTCTCTCTCTCTCTCTCTCTCTCTCTCTCTCTTACTCTCTCTCTCTCTCTGTCTGTCTGTCTGTCTGTCTGTCTTTCTTCCTCTCTTTATTTCCTTCTATCCATCCTATAATGCTGATTCTTTGACTAGAATGCTTACTCCACACACCAGAGCCAGGGCCCATTAGCTGAGACCAGCACACTCCTCCTCCTCCTCCTCTTCCTCCTCCTCCTCTTCTTCTTCCTCTCGCCTGCGCTCTTCCTCTCCACTTCCATTAACCAGCCAATCAATTAATACAGGTTGAGTCGGCGTGAGAACGAGCCAAAAAAAAAAAAAGAGCAATCCTCTAATTAGCTTGGACGCTACATCAGCTTGCTATATCTCTCTGCCTGTCTGCATAACCACCACCACCATTCTTCCTTTCTCCGACACACACACACACACACACACACACACACACACACACACACACACTTTACATAATGATCATGAGCATTTAGAGCTGAGTTATCTGAATCTACTGTACTCTGCAAACACACACACACACACACACACACACACACACATACACACACACACACACACACACACACACACACACACACAGGCTCTTAATTTCAAAGAAGCATCATGTGACCAAATGTTACATAAATGCTTCTCATCCTCGTCCAACTCCAACACATGGAGTCCACTAAAACACAGCTACTCAGCATTATGATATACTCTCTCTTCCACTACGGCAGTTAGAGGCCCGGTTCAGAGCCGGTGTCTAAGCCTAAACCAGTATATCCGCTATTTGACAACCAAGCCAAAGAACCTGGTCTCGGTCAGGAACCCTGGTTCTAGACAAAGAACTGCTTACTTCAGGGGCTCAGGGTGGGATTATTGTGACCAAGTAGACCAACATTTTTTTTAAAACAGAGCTTCATTATGGCCGTGAAATCAAAGCAGCAGTGATACAAGCTGTCTCTCCTTCTCTTGTGGTCTTCGACAGAACTTCAGAATAAACTCGAGGGAAGCTCCAAGAAGGAAACCAGTGTTTGAACAAATACAGCATGAGATAAAACAATCAATCAATCTTTATTTATATAGCGCCAAATCACAAAACTTATCTCTAGTCACTTTACACATAGAGCAGGTCTAGACTGTACCCAACATTCCCGCATGAGCAAGCACTTGGTCAGAACCGGGCTCTAATACCCCTTTTCCACCGAGCTGGAGCTGGTGCTGATTCGGAGCCAGAGCCTAACTAAGCACCGGTTCTTTGCTTTTCCACCGCCAATGTTCCAGCCCCGAGCCTCAGAACGGGAGCCAGAGCCAGAGCCTAACTAAGCACCGGTTCTTTGCTTTTCCACCGCCAATGTTCCAGCCCCGAGCCTCAGAACGGGAGCCAGAGCAAGCACCAACTCTTTGCTGGTCTAAAGCAAGAACCAATCACGTCAGCGGGCTGGGGGCAGGGCTAACGTTAATTAGCCAGCTAGCGAGGTTAGCGTTTATTAGCCGGCTAGCCGGGCTAATGTTTATTAGCAGACTAGCGTGGCTAACTGTCATAAGTGGGGTATAAGTGGGCGGCCACAGAGAGAGAGGGAGAAAGGTAGTGTTGTAGTCAAGACCGCACCAACTGAGACCAAGACATTACCGAGACCAGAAAGTACCAAGACCGAGACAAGACCAAGACCGTATCAAAGGAAAATCATAACATAACACAACAAAAACAATCTTTCCTTGCTAGTTCACACAGCCGCTTTCCTCCCATTGTCTCCAAACTCTGTGTGCCAGTCACTCTGCAGCTGGGAGAAATCTTTACACCACCAATAATTTGAAGTTATCAGCTGTTTTTGAGAGGGTCTTTTTTCACTCTTATCAGTAAGGTATGGACAAAAAGCCTATCAGTCTCGTTAAAAAAAACCTGAGTCCACCCAGTCCGAGACCGAGACAAGACTGAGAACCTCAAAAAATGATCTCGAGACTAAGACCGATCTCGAGTACTACAACACTAGAGAAAGGGAAAGTGAGAAAAGATGATGGTTATAGCAGGGAATGACAGAAACATCAGACAAATAATCTACAAAGTCAAGAAACTGAAAAAAGAGTACATCGACCAAAACAAGAACTTTGGAGGAAGTAGAAATGGTTCAACACAGAGATATCGATATCCCCATTTCGATGTTCGTACCTCGGTCCTTGGCGATAAACCAGCACGCCAACCTACTGGAGCCTTGAAAATCAGCAGCAGATGCAAAGTTTCAGGTAAGTTTTTATTTTCCAACTATTTTGTCTTGTTGCTAGGCAGCTGTGCATTTCTTAGCTGTTTGTCAAGCTACTAAAGTAACCCTCCTGTTGTCCTCGAGTCAAGGAAAGGAGGGAGGAAGGAAGTAAGGAAGGGAGGAAGGGAGGAAGAAGGAAAGAGGGAGGAAGGGAAGAACAAGGAAGGAAAGGAGGGAGGGAGGAAGGGAGGAACAAGGAAGGACAGGAGGGAGGGAGGAAGGAAGGGAGGAACAAGGAAGGACAGGAGGGAGGAAGGAAGGGAGGAAAGGAAAGACTGAAGGTAGGAGGGAGAGAGGAAAGAAGGAAGGAGGGAGGAAAGAAGAAAGGAGGGAGGGCGGGAGGAAGGAAAAAAGGAAAGAAGGACAGAGGAAAAAAGGAAGGTAATGGGGAGGAAAGAAAAAGAGAAGGAGGGAGGAAAGAAGGAAGGGAGGAAGGAAGGAAATAAGGAAGGGAAAGGAGGGGAGGAAAGAGAGGAAGGAAAGAAAGAGAACAGGAAGAAGGAAGGAAGGAAAGAAGGAACAGTCAAAACAGATGGGGTCAATTTGACCCGGGAGGACGACAGGAAGCTTAAATTAGTAGCTAACCTTTGCTTGTGTAATGTTAGCCGACCAAGAGCTAACATTCTTATTGTAAATGTACTGTCTAGTTCAGGGGTGTCAAACATGCGGCCCGCGGGCCAGAGCTCGCCCGTTGAGGAGTCCAATCCGGCCGCGTTGCTTCCTGTCGTCTCTTCCTCCCTTTCTTCCTCCCATCTTTCCTTTCTTTCTGTTTTTCTTTCCTGTCTTCTCTTCCTTCCTTTCTTTCTGTCTTTCCTTCCTTTCTTCTCTTCCTTCCATCTGTCTTTCCATCCTTTCTTCCTTCCATCTTTCCTTCCTTCCTCCCTTTCTTCCTTCTTCCCTTCCTTCCATCTTTCCTTTCTTTCTGTTTTTCTTTCCTTTCTTCCTTCCTTACTTACTTCCTTCCTTCCATCTGTCTTTCCTTCCTTCCTTTCTCCCTTCCATCTTCCCTTTCTTCCTTCCATCTTTCCTTTCTTTTTATTTTTCTTTCCTGTCTTCTCTTCCTTCCTTCCTTCCTTCCTTCCTTCCTTCCTTCTGTCTTTCCTTCCTTCCTCTCTCCCTTCCATCTTTCCTTTCTTTCTGTTTTTCTTTCCTGTCTTTACTTCCTTCCTTCCTTCCTTCTGCCTTTCCTTCCTTTCTTCCTTCCATCTTTCCTTCCTTCCTTCCATCTTTCCCTCCTTCCTCCCTTTCGTCCGTCCTTCTTTCCTTCCTTCCAGCTTTCCTTTCTTTGTTTTTCTTTCCTGTCTTCTCTTCCTTCCTTCCATCTGTCTTTCCTTCCTTTCTCCCTTCCATCTTTCCTTCCTTCTTCCCTTTCTTTCTTCCTTCCTTCTTTCCTTCCTTCTTCCCTTCCTTCCTTCCTTCCATCTTTCCTTCCTTCTTCCCTTTCTTTCTTCCTTCCTTCTTTCCTTCCTTCTTCCCTTCCTTCCTTCTTTCCTTCCATCTTTCCTTCCTTCTTCCCTTTCTTTCTTCCTTCCTTCTTCCCTTCCTTCCTTCCTTCCTTCCATCTTTCCTTCCTTCCTCCCTCCCTTCCTTCCTTCCTTCCTTTATTTTAATGATCCGGCCCACATAAGATCTAATTGGGCGGTATGTGGCCCTTGAATGAAGATGAGTTTGACACCTCTGGTCTAGTTGCATGTTTAGCCTCCACTTGGAAAATAAAATATAAAAAACCTTCCTAACAACTCTACCAAGTGTTAGTGCTGTATAAGTGTGTTTTTTTAAAGTACTGTTCTCTTGTTTGTGTTGTTGTGTTTAGAGTCGTCTGCCATCAGCGACACCGATGCCAACGCGGAGCTGCCGTCATCACCGGACTGCATCTCGCCCCCACACTGTCTCACAGCTCAGGAGATCCAAACTCCTCGTCTTCATCTCTGCAGACCAGACAGGGGTGTGTGTCGTTGTCTGTCACACCAGATGCTATGAAGACACTGAGATATATTTATGTTACCGTCGAGCTCTGGCTTTATGTATTTTTATTTTTCTTCACCTCTCACTGTGGCAGGTAGCTGGACAGTCAGTTCTTTTTGTCTGGCTCCTCTGAATCCTCGGAGAAAGCCTTAAAAATACTGATAAATAGAATGAAAAAAGTGAAATGCACCTGATAATAGAAATGCATGATATAGAACAGATATGTAATTCACATCAAATCAATCAATCAACTCTTCAGGTTTTAACTTTAAAGAGACCCAACATTCCCTTTTAACAGGAAGTAACCTCAGAACCAGGAAGGGAAGAAGGGAGATGGAAGGGAAGAAGGAAGGAAAGGAGGAAAGGAGGAAGGAAGGAAGGATAGAAGGGAGGTGGAAGGGAAGAAGGAAGGGAAGAAGGAAGGAAAGGAGGGAGGAAAGAAGGAAGGAAAGGAGGAAAGAAGGAAGGATAGAAGGGAGGTGGAAGGGAAGAAGGAAGGAAAGGAGGGAGGAAAGAAGAGAGGAAGGAGGGAGGAATGAAGGAAAGAAGGATATAAGGGAGGTGGAAGGGAAGAAGGAAGGAAAGGAGGAAAGAAGGAAGGATAGAAGGGACGTGGAAGGGAAGAAGGAAGGAAGGAAAGGAGGGAGGAAAGAAGGAGGGAGGAAAGAAGAGAGGAAGGAGGGAGGAAGGAAGGATATAAGGGAGGTGGAAGGGAGGAAGGAAGGAAGGAAGGAAGGAAGGTAGGAAGACAGGAAGACAGTCAGTTCTTTTTGTCTGGCTCCTCTGAATCCTCGGAGAAAGCCTTAAAAATACTGATAAATGGGAAAAAAAGAGATTGTAAAAATGCATGATATAGAACAGAGATGTGAACCAAACCTTCTTTACTAGTGTTGTGTGTGAATCCAAAGTCTGATATATCTTTATTCTTCTATGCTATAGACTTCTGTCGTTGTCCAAAAAACTATTAAAAACGTGTCAATGACAAACACCTTCTCACTGTGTGTGACAGTTTCTGATGTTGAGCACATTAGTTTGTTTAGAAACGGCTACAGTCACATTTTCAGTCTCTGGATAGTAGTTCTGCTTCTGCATATGTGTGTTTACAGAGCTCTACTTTGCTTATTTTTTATCCATATCACAATATTGTTGCACTCTATTATCACAGCTGTAGTAGTATAGAAGTTATTTAGAGAAAATAGATTTGGATATTATTGATTAAGAGTCTGCTCTGTGTTCTATCTATACTAATTATTTATAGTTTATTTTGGTTCACATGAAACTTTTTCTCATCGGGAGACAAAGGAGCAGGGATTTGATATGGCACATGTTAAGTTGTGGCACATGTTTAGTTAACCTTTGTGTCGTCCTCCCGGTTTAAATTGACCCTTCTGTTTTAACTGTTTCTTCCTTTCTTCCGTCTGTCCTCCCTCCCTCCCTCCCTCCTTCTCTCTTTCTTTCCTTCCTTCCTCTTTTACTTTTTCCCTCCCTCCTTCCTTATTCCCTCTGTCCTTCCTTCCTTCCTTCCTTCCTTCCTTCCTCCCTTCCTTCTCTCCTTCCCTCCTTCCTTCCTCCTTTGCTTCCTTCTTCCTCCCTTCCTTCCTCCTTCCCTCCCTCCCTCCCTTCCTTCCTTCCTTCCTTCCTTCCTCCCTCCCTCCCTTCCTTCCTTGACTCGAGGACAACAGGAGGGTTAAATACAGCACATCTTTAATTCCTGTAGCATTGGAATCAAAGGTGATAATTTGTTAAAGTAAAAATAGAAATGTGTAACAGCAGTAATAACAGTCCTGGTAGGTACTGGGAAGAGAAGAGAGCAAAGTAACAGCAAATGATGATGTAATGATAGTTGGGTTTAATGGTGCCACTTTTTTGATTTCCTGTTGTTGGTTTTCCTGTCGTCCTCCCGGGTCAAATTGACCCCATCTGTTTTGACTGTTCCTTCTTTCCTTCCTTCCTTCCTCCCTCCCTCCCTTCCTTCCTTCCTGCTGTCCTTCCTTTCCTTCCCCCTCCCTTCCTTCTTTCCTTCCTTCCTCCCTTCATCCTCTCCTTTCTCCCTCCCTCCCTCCCTCCCTCCTACGTTCCTTCCTTCCTTCTTTCCTCCCTCCCTCCTTTCCTTCCTCCCTCCCTCCTTTTCTTCCTCCCTCTCTTCCATCCTTCCTTCCTTCTTCCCTTCCTCTTTTCAAAGTAACAGCAGCAATAACAGCAAATGATGATGTAATGATAGTTGGGCTTAGTGGTGCCACTTTCTTGATTTCCTGTTGTTGGTTTCTTTTTCCAGACATGCTTCTTAAGTTTTCAAACCTTTCTGTATCCAGGTCAGGCTTCTGCTGATCATGCATGATGCTTTTTTTTCTTTTTTTTTTTAATCATCAACCTGATTTATGTTCCCACAGTTCTACATTCACACCTGGACCACGATGTTCTACCCAGAACTGAAAGACCGTGTTCATGGCGTTAATGTCCAGGTGCCTCTCAGCTGTTGATGGTAAAGGAAAGAGATCTTTAACCTTCCTGTCGTCCTCCAGGGTCAAATTGACCCCGTCTGTTTTGACAGTTCCTTCCTTCCTTCCTTCCTCCCTCTTTCTTTCTTTCCTTCCTCTTTCTTTCTTTCCTTCCTTCTCTCTTTCTTTCCTCCCCCTACCTTGCTCCCTTTCTTTCTTTCCTTCCTTCTTTCTTCCCTCTTACCTTCCTCCCTCCCTCCTTTCCTTCCTCCCCTTTCTTTCCTTCCTTTCCTTCCTTCCTTCCTTCCTCCCTCCCTCTCTCTTTCTTTCCTCCCCCTACCTTCCTCCCTTTCTTTCTTTCTTTCTTTCTTTCCTTCCTTCCTTCCTTCCTCCCTCCCTCCCTCCCTCCCTCCGTCCCTCCCTCCGTCCCTCCCTCCCTTCCATCCTTAATTCTTTCCTCCCTCCCTCCCTCTTTTCTTTCCTTCCTCCCTTCCTTACTTCCTTCTTCCCTCCCTCCCTCCCTCCCATCATTCCTTCCTTCTCCCTCCTTTCCTTCCTTCCTTGACTGGAGGACAACAGGAGGGTTAAAGCTGTGGGATTAAACAACCTCATAAAAACACAACCGCCCCCTCAAACATAAATATTGGAATAAAAAAAGGAAGAATACCACGACGTCTCTCTTACCTAAAATATAAACTTGGTGACACACTAGAAGAGTTCATACTAATATTCTCTTTCTCTTCATTGACAATAAATACACTGTGTCGTAGATTGTAGATGAATCCAGTGAAATTGAAGCAGATTGAGTTCTGAGTCCGCTGGCATCACTCGATGGGAACAAGATGATACTCTTCAAGAAATTTAGAATCACACTTCCATTAAATGAGGAGACTTGTAAGACACAGGTTGAAATAATACTCCTGATAGTCCACAATGCCCCAAATCTTTACTCCAAAAACACTTCATACTTAATATTAACCCTTTATTGGGCAAATAATTATATTTGGTAACTTCTGTAAATATCCCAAAATATCCTTCCTTCCTTCCTTCCTTCCTCCCTTCAATCCTTCCTTCCTTTCCTTCCTCCCTTCCTTCTTTCTTCCTTTCCTCCCTCCTTCTCTCTTTCTTTCCTCCCCCCTACCTTCCTCCCTTCTTTCTTTCCTCTGTCCTTCCTTCCTCCCTCCCTCCTACCTTCCTTCTCTCCGTCCTTCCTCCCTTCCTTCCTTCCTTCCTTCCTTCCTTTCCTCCCTCCCTTCCATCATTCCTCCCTCCTTCCTTCCTCCCTTCCATCATTCCTTCCTTCCTTAAGTATTTCAATGAGTGCCCTATAAAGGGTTAAGTGTGTACGACAGGTTTTGTGTAAGCTGAGATAACCCTTGTGACTAGGCATGGGCCGGTATGAGATTCTGGCGGTATGATAACCATAAGCAAAAATACTGTATCACGGTTTCATGGTATTGTGATTACAGCTCTAAAATGTTCTTAAAAGGAAGAAAAATAAAGACAGACATGTTAATTTAACCTGAATATACACTGTAATGACAGTGTGAGGGGTCGTGATACGCTGCAGCTGCACCACCTGAGGGATTTCTGACCAGCACTTCCTGTCTTTGACCAGACAAAAAACGTCTCATACCTTAGGAACGCTATGACAGAACATTTGGCAGTTTCGGTTATTGTGGCTTTTCCAAATTGCGGTATACCTTGAACACGGTTATCATCCCATGCCTAGTTGTGACATTATCAGAGTTACTTTCAGGGCAACAGAAACTACTGTCTGTGTAAGATCAGAGTTGCCCTTGCTTTACATGATGGACTCATCTTTCACTCTTTAGACACATTTTCAGCTCAATAAGCAATATGTTTAAATATGTTTACATTAAAACTGAAACAAATGACTCATTTTAATATGACGCTGTTGTTAGCCCTGCTGAGAATCAACAGTTTGCAGCTATTTGATGAGTATTTTTGTTCAACGATGGAGGATGGAGGAAACCTTTTCTGTGTGAATCTCCATCAGTTAAAGACAATCCCAAACTTCAGCTTCATGTTTACTTCAGTAAGATGAGAATCATGTTGTTTGATGCTGCTTTAAGTTGCTTCTCATCTTCTATAAAACACAATTATGTATTAAGTACTTTGCATAGAGAAGTTGGCACCATTTACTCCAAAGCTAATCTAAACTCTTAAGAATTGACACAGTGAGCGTCTAAGTGAATCATGATGTCTATTTTCATTTTTTAAAGTTGAATGTGAATTGGCCATAATCCTGCTGCGTTGTCTCTCTCTCTTCTCTCTCTTCTCTCTTCTCTCATTCTCTACCTCTCAGACAGCAGCTCTGTAGCTTTGGCCTGCTGAGTGAGATCAGAGAGCAGAAAGGGAGGGGGGTGGGGGGGCGAACAGAGAGGAGAGGAAGGGGTATGCGGGGTGGAGGTGGAGGAGAGGGAGCATCGTTTCAAGGGGGAGGTGCCAGGGCTTCCTGCGGGGGTTGCCTGTGTGAACGCTCCCTGAATGACAATGCTGCGCATCAGGGCCTCAGCACGACTCCCTCAGCAACACACACACACACACACACACACACACACACCCACACACACTCAGAGAGGGAGAGAGAGAGAGAGCCTGGGAAAGCTGCATGGGCATGCAGTAGGAGCAGCAGCGATAACTGAGCATGCCAGTGTGTGCAAAAAAAAAAAAAAGGAAAAGGAAGAAGAGAGCGAAATATGTCCAGCCATCACCTTTCCTCTCAGTCTGTACTCATTATCAATAAGTGATGGGGGGGGGGGGCAGCATGTCATCTCTGGCATCCGACCACCGCGTGGTTTGCTGTGATTGCGCAAATCACAGGCAGGCTCGTCCACCACCGCGCGCGCCACCCCCCCTTTCCCCTCCACCGTCTCACCCCCTCACCACCCACCTCTTCCCGACACTCACTCACTTTCACTCTCTCTCTCCCATGCTGTCAGCGGGAACGGGCTTTTACCATGCATGCCTGTTAGCAGCCACAAGTCTCCGGGAATCAGATGACGAGGAGATCCAGTGATGCGCGCGATGTTATGACGTTGAAAAGGCATCTTGTAAATAATAGCATAGCTCAGAAACCGCTACAGCGAGTCGGTTATGTACACTGTATGACCTCAGGGTAACAGAAAGGCCCCGGAAGAGTTACGCAAGAGATAAATTAATCATACTAGAAAAACAAGTCATTATACCTGTCTCCAGAAAATGTATCAAAACACACATAAAACCAACTAGATTAGGATTTTTCAGTGTAGATGAGATTCATTTAAACTGCCTTATTCATGGTCAAGATTAATATTGTCAGTGTTTTTCCAGCATCCAAGTTAATTATTTATTTTATTTTGTTTATTTCTCTTTTCAACCACTACTGGAAGAGTTAACACCACCTTGCATGTGTGCTCTATTTGGGAGGTTAAGGCTCAAAACCGGAAGTGTCAGAGCCTTCGCGGTGGAGCAGTCTTACCTTATGATATCTGAACTGCTCACACCCTAGAGAGTTTTAAATCATTGCTTAAGACTCGCTGTCTTTGCATTGGTTTTTAATCCTAGTTGAGCTTAACATCCTGTATTTTATTGTGAAATGATATTTGCTTTTATCTATTGTGTGTTTTTTATAGTTCATCATACTCATAATTGTTCTTTTATTGTATCTGTACAGCACTTTGGTCAACTGGGCTTGTTTTACAGTAAATGTGCTTTACTCATACACTTTGACTTGACTTGACTTGAATGGCGAGTGTAGGAGTAAAGCACATTCTTCCTCCAGTACATAAAAAAAAACCTTAAATACATGTTTATTGTATATTGAAACCTAACCTACATTCAACCCCTCATTTCATATTATGGATTGAAGTTTGATGAGAAGGAAACACAAGGAGAGAAACGATGATATAGCAGTTATATCAAACATTGTGCACCACCAGGATACCCCCCCGCCCTTTTAATAAAGTTTTTGTCGACTTCTACTTCTAGTCTCGCTCAGTTTGCCTCCAGATTCAGTCCCAGATCCCACCATATGGACCTCATTCAGCTCTCCACCAACTGAGCTTTAGAACAGAATCAGACCACCAAATGAGGAGGGGTGGTTACCTGCCAAAGAAGCTGTAGTGTAGAAGAGAGACAGAACAGTGACCAGAAATTAGCAAGTAGCTCTCAGCATTTAACAGATGGCCGGAGGTAACTAACCCACCCTGAAGCAGCACAATGAAGGTAGTCTCTTCCAAAGGGATGCAGGTGGTGCTAAGAGCTTTATTTTCTTGTTTCAGCACTTTGGACAGCGCCAAAAAAAAAAAAAAAAGGCCTTGGAAAACTGTCAGTGGCCGTTTCAGGACCAAGGACAGCGTCAAAGTGCTTAAAGTGACCATAGTTGGTGTTTTTTTAGGTTTTTTTTGGACATCCTTTAACTCAATGGTTGTTCTTAGTTTATTTAAATAGAGGAATCAGTTTGAAAGGGATTCTCAAGCCAGTGTTGGTTTTTTTTTTATGGGTTTCTCTCCATGCCTTCCCACCACCAACCTTCATTTTCCTGTTCTGGAGAGGTGACAGCTTGGTTGGTTTAGCCCAAGCAAACAGCTTGCTGAACTGCATCAAAGACGACTCAGATGCCAGAGCCAGACTGACAGACGGCTTGGAGGAGAAGGGAGGAATGAAGGGAGATAAAAAAAAAAAAAACCCCTCCTTTCAAAATGTCCTCAAAATAACAGTACGTCCTCAAACAAGGGAGAAAAAAAAGAAAAGAAAGGGGAAAAAAAGAGCAAACTCTCCCAACTCTCCTCTTGGCTATGCAGATGAAATGCTGGTCCAACTTAGTTTATTGGCATCTCTTCTTCATACATTTATGGGTTGAGAGAAACCTTGGCTCATAAAGTGCACAGTATAAACTCAGAATCACGTGGCATCCAGTTAAACATCGCAGATTTTCTTATGTTGTCCCGAGGAATCCCATTTGAGCTTTTTTTTTTATTGCTACATTTGGCTCGGTACTGAATTACATAAGTCTATACTGTCAGATGGGGTGGGGGATAAATGTTGGGACATATTTAATCAACAATAATCATCCTTGTACACTACCCAAAAAAAATACCCCTCTTCTATTTTGCTGAGAGGATTCCCGGAAGTCCTCTAGAGACGATAAAATAGCCCCTGAATCATATTTTTGGCCTCTTTTTCACCCCATTCACTATATTCTAATCCACAGGCATTTACCATTTCTTTGTAAATACCCTCCTCTTCCCTCCACAACCCCCTTCCCTCTTCCCTCCACCCCCCTCTCTGCTCATGGCAAAGCCTTCTGCTCGGCCTGGTGGGCTTGAGTAAACAGTGAACGGGGCGAATTGGACTGTGCTGTTGGTGCTTTTGACACTTGGCGGCCACCAGAGAGGAAGCCGTGAGCAGCATCTCCTCAAGGGGGGCCTCGATTCACTAAAACCCCCCCCCGTCGCAACTAATATCAGTATCTCCAAGACTGAACAAGTGAAGCGTGTAAATGAACAATCCTAAATATCCTCTCACAGGTAATCTGATATAAACATAGCATAACAAAGTAAGGACATTTGTGTTTGGTGGATTATTTCTAATGCTTCTTGGATATAAATCTTACACCATTGGAAAGCTGGTTTATTTCCCTTTTCAATGGTGCCATATTTTTAAGCAATATGCATTTTGGGGGATGACCTGGTTGTGTTGGTCACTCTGGTACGCCCAAGCTGACCCTAGAAGATTTGACAACATTTTCATGGGGGCAACCCACATACTCAGCTCTGACACCATTTAAAGGGTAATAAGCTTTCCAATGGTATTAGATTTATTACCAAGAAGCATTAAAAATAATCCACCAAACACAAATTCCCCTTACTTTTTGTCTTATGTCTATTTAACTCCCTTCAACCAAATGTGTTAGATGTTTATTCTTTTATTACATTTGTCAAATTAGATGTTAGAGTCACTTGGGTTATAGGTAAGGCGCTTTGCCGTACCTTACCATACCCCAACTGACGCCCATACATCTCCGTCCTGCGCTATGGGGAGTGGGTTGGAGTGGGGGAGGCTCCGGGGAGGCGCCGTGCGTCGTGCGCTGATCAGATGCTCAGTGCTTGGCTCAACCCCGACGGCTGACTGAACGCAAGAGAGCCGGAGAAGCGCTCCGCTCGTCGGGTTTCTTCGTTTCCAAAGGCTGATCTCTACGGGAATACAGCCTCCGGGACCGACTTTCGCGTTGGTTCACGTCCCCCTAGGGGGTCGAGGGAGGAAAGAAGAAGAAGAAAAAAAAAACAGAGAGGGAGGGAGGGATAGATAGATAGAAAGAGAGAGAGAGCTATAGAGAGGGAAAAAAAGAAGAGACGCTGGACTTTCTGTGGTTCTGCGGGGTTGGCCGCCTCTCTCTGGTTCGAGGAGCCTCGGGGGCGATGCTGCTGGGCGGGGATTGTGCACGGTTTCTGCCCGGTGGCGGTGGAGAAGATGCGAGCTGCTGCTGCTGCTTCAACACACCCGCACAGCCGCCGTCGTATTTTCCGACCAAGAATTGATGATGGTGATGATGCTGCCTCCCCCAGTGGTCTTTTTCTGCTTCTCCGGATCCTACTCGTCCGGGATTCTTGTTTTCCCAACCTTGGATTATAGATGATTGCTGTGGACATTATTTTTTCCTTTTTTCATTTCATCAACTCATTTTTATTCCTGGGTGGGGGAGAGAGAAAGAGAGAGAGAGAAGTGTGGGAAGATATAAATTGATAGATTGAGGACCCGGTGTATTTTCGTCTCCAAGTGCGCGCAATCACGCCCAAAATCAGTGACCGACGCCTTGGTGAGGAGGAGGGGGAGGACGGGAGGAGGAGGAGGAGGAGGTGGGGGGGATGCCGCACCGTCCATCACCAAATATCAACAAATGTCACCAGGCTCGGATTTTGGGGAAGCCCCCCTCTGTTGGCGTTTGCTTGTAACCCGAGTGGCGTGGTGGCAGTGAGAGGTGGCAGCAGGGATTTATCTTACCGTGCCACATCAAACATTGCGGATATATGGCACAAGAATAAATGAATTATTAAAGATTTCACTCTTATCTATTTCTATTTTTATCTCGCAGGAAAAAAAGGGGGGAGACCTGAGGGAGGAGGGGAAAAAAAGACAACTGCAGATCCTGTCAAGATGCACTAGGCTGTTGAGAAAAGGGGGGGAAAAGACGCAGTCTCCATGCTAGGGTAGCCTACTTAGTGGAGGTGATTGCAATATTTATTTAAAGCGCACAGCTATGCATCCTTATCGCATGTATTTAAGGTGGATCGATGTGTTTGCCTATTGAGATGCAAGACCCGGATCACTCTTGGAGAGGTTTTTCCCAACCACAAAAAAAAAATTAAAAAAACAGGATGCTTTGCTTTTCGACGGAGACAAAAAAGCTGATTCTCTGATAGACAGAACATTTTTTTGACAGTTTCTTCACTCTCCTATTAAAACCAATCGTGTTTTTTTTTCTCTTCCTGTCAGAGAACTGATTTGCCAGAAATTACATAAACACATCTCTCTATTTCCCCATTCATATTCCAAACACACGATCAGAGACACCGTGCGCTTTTTCCCTCTCCTCTGCTCTTCTTACCTACCCCCCCTCCCCTCTTCCTCCTCCTCCTCTTCTACTCCTCCTACTCCTCCCCTCCTCCCTCTCCACACACAAATGGAGGTATCTTCTCGGCGCTGAAGATCTGGGAAGGAGACACAGATAGATAGGAGGAGAGAAAGAGACAAGAGAGAGACGAGAGAGAGAAAGAGAGAGAGATAAGAGCAAGAGAAAGAAGCCCCCCCTCCAAAAAAAAAACAAAACCTCTTCAACTCTACTATTCTGCATGTGTGTTTGGAGCCGAGGCTGATGGGGTGGTGGCATGTGGAGGTGTCACTCTGAGGTTCCCCCCCGGCTCCTTCCTAACCTCTGGCGTTTGGTGTCTGCAGAATGGCGCGTTTTGGAGACGAGCTACCCAACAGGTATGGAGGAGGAGGAGGAGGTGGTGGTGGCGGTGGTGGCGGGGGTGCCGGCGGACAAGGGGGGCCCGGTCGCGGCGGTAGCAGGCAAGGGGGGCCCCCCGCAGGGCAGCGGGTGTACAAGCAGTCGATGGCCCAGAGAGCCCGGACCATGGCCCTGTACAACCCCATACCCGTCCGGCAGAGCTGCCTAACGGTCAACCGCTCCCTCTTCCTCTTCAGCGAAGACAACTTCGTGAGGAAATACGCCAAAAAGATCACCGAATGGCCATATCCTTTCATAAGCAATGCCGACCGAGCAATGCCAAAAGGTACTGGGAAGGGGGGGGGGGGGGGGGGGTTGTGGTGTTGTGTGGTGTGGTGTGCGAGGTGTGGCCTAGTGTGGAGTGGAGAAGAGAAGAGTGGAGTGGTTGGGTGTTAAATTTGCAAAACACCTGAGATGTTACATGATGTGTTTTTCAAGCAAGATGTGTGTGTGTGGTGTGTTTAATGGCCTTTTCCAAGTGTTGTGTTTTTGAGATGTTACATGATGTGTGTTTTATGTTTTTTTCAAGATGTATGTATGTGTGTATGTGTGTGTGTGTGTGTGTGTGTATCTCTGTGTGTGTTTTATTGCTTTTTGCAGTGTGCTGTTGATTGATACATGACTAGAGTAGATGATTTCACTGCCTCTGTCCGTCTCCTGTTGGCCCCAAACTCACCTGCTAAGTAAGGCTGCCATTGATGATGGAATGAGAGCTGATGTTGACGAAGATGTTGGCTGTCATGACACCAGCGATCACAATCATGATGATGCTGCTGGTGATTAAGATGGATCTTGAATGCAGCGTTTAGCTTGAACCTGTTAGTGACCTGAGTGTGTGCGTGTGCGTGCGTGCCTGTGTGTGTGTGTGTGTGTGTGTGTGTGTGTGTGTGTGTGTGTGTGTGTGTTTATGCTGGGGCTAGTTGTACTCAGAGCGCTGATGTCAGCATTATGAAGGCTTAAGCACCATGCAACCAGAGGGAGAGGAAATGACTCTCTCCCGCTCTCTCTCTAATTACTACTGACCATATTCGGGTGGCCTGTGGCTCATCCTATAGGACGGCAGCGGAAAAGGCTGTAATTGTCCGGACGTGTTGGTCCACTACTGTAGGAACACTCTTTGGCCTCGCATCAAGTCTTGCTTAAAAGAAAAAAGACCCTTATGTATTCTGGTTTCTACTTATATAAAGTATATTTCTGCCTTAGTTAGACATTAAACACTTGACAGGCAAAGTGTTAGTTACACTTTACATGGTTGTTGTTTTTAGACCCTTAGGTCACCTCAGCACCCAAATGGATATGTGATATAACAATAAGGCATTATTTAGTAGCTGCATTAGATTATAACAGATATTTTAAAAGCATGCCCCCGCTAGTCGGCCCCAGGGCAAAAAAGAGCTGTGCCTCCTCCTGACTCCTCCTTCCAGTTTCTGTTCACGTTCAAGTATAATGTAGTACACATGGAAGCTACTTATCATTATTTTAGGAGTATTTTTGCTGTATTTGATGCACAGTGGAGACATGCAACAAATATCCATAATTGCATTGGAACCAGGTGTGTGCTTGAAGACGCTCCTGCTTCTTTAGATCTTGCACATTAAATCGTCCATTTTCGTTGTAATTTGAACATTTGTTAATATGCATGGTCCTTTTTTTACAAGATGGCATTAGAAACATCATTTAATAATGTAGGAACTGCCTTTAAGTGCTTATGGTTTTTTGTGCTGTACAGTGCTGCATATTCCCAAACACTTACGCAATTAATCAAATAGCCAAAACAAGCTGACGCACACAGACGTCAGAGGCCACAGGATGGTTACTCACTCTGTTGATCATCCATTATGGGGTAAAAGAGCAGCAAGAGTAACACTCCTCGAACTTCTCTGCTGGCTCTCACAATCACCACGATTAAGTAATTGCAAAAAAATGACAAGCCTTTGACTTTCGAGGTTAAGAAATGTAGGAAATCACAACCCAAAATTTGTTATATAGGGAATGTTGTAAAGTTATGTGTTGCATTTATCATACAGACACCACAACCTCCCAGTTTACATTACACCATGACACACAGTGACACAGTGAGAGAGGTGGAGTTGCTTCCCTGTGGGTCTTTTAAGGTGATCTTAAAGTATGAGAATCACCATTTCAACACAGAGCGATCAGGAAGTTGCTTTAATTGTAAATGATATTTTATACATACAGTAGATTTTGAGTTTTTAACCCGTCTACAGTAAAAAGAATAGAAAAAACAGATAAAATGTAGAAAGGAATAGAAAAAGACAGTTATACTGTACATCATAAAAATGAAAATAAGACAGACTGTGATTTAATCGATGGCATGAGTTGAATTTGAGGGGAAAGTGCTGTTTTCATATTTACCGAGAGTCAGTGAAGGCATCATCCATCATCAGCTGATTGAAACATGTAAAACACACATAAAATAAGAGAAAGACCTGACATTATAATAAGCTGTGATTTCATCGCTGGCATGAGTTGAATTTGAGGGCCGAAGTGTTGTTTTCATATTTACCGAGAGTCAGTGAAGGCATCATCCATCATCAGCTGATTGAAACACACACCTGGACTCCACTTCCTGGTTCCTGGAGGTAGTCTGATATTATATGAGAGTTGACTTTAAGCCACGTTACGCCTTAAATGGTGCGAGAGCCAGGCTTGTCACATGATCGGTGTGTGTGTGTGTGTGTGTGTGTGTGTGTGTGTGTGTGTGTGTGTGTGAGAGAGACAGAGAGAGAGCGCTGTGTGTTTGGCTGCTGTGTTTTAATGCTGTCTACATAACATCTACATTACATTTAAATCACTTTATTTCATTATGAAATCATCATGGATGTATCTTCATTGTTTCTTAGGTCTTATTCTTCTTAAATGCTTTGTCAGATATAAAATTAGAAACACACACTTCACTGTTTTGTGTTAGACGTTGTTTTTAAAAAAAAATCCAATCAAGGAAGTGTGATGATTTTATACATAATCAGAGAGTCGGTTTGGTTTGGTGGATATTTGCTTTTTAAAATCCCACAATTTCAACACCATGAGCCAAAGATTTGAGACCTGCAAATGTTAAATTTAAATGTTTTCTTGTCATTTTGATTTAAAAAAAAAAAAAAAAAAGACTGAAAATCGGCTTATGTTAGTTAGAAATGAGCCTTTTTAGGAGACTTGCTACAGTATTTGGGTTATAAGACGTCAATATCCATTTGCTTGCACCAGTAAATCCTTGGCTTCCTCTTCTTGTACAAACACTTAGATTATTGCTTGAGCTACATTACAGATCACTCCATGCACTAAGATGTTTTTAAGGAGACTTGAGGCTGTTAGTGTGTTTACCTGCTCAAACCAAACAAGCAGTAATATCCAAATATTCTGTATCTAGACACAGAGATAGAAACATCAGCATAAAACAGAATTAATACAGCTTTTATTTTTTATTGCAAAACCTTTTTTTTTTTAAATTTAAAGACGATCCACTTCCTGATTTGAAAGTGAATGGTGCATATCCCAGCATGCCGCCATCTGTACCGAGCCAGGCTGTGTTGGCTGGCAGGCGCTGTGGCTTCTTCCACCAGAGACCCAGAGGACTTCATTATACCTCCCTCCCCCTCCTCCACCCTCCTCCCTCCTCCCTCCGCCTGCACTTCTCCATTCCCTCTCTCGCTCTACCTCCCTCTCTCTCTTTCTCTCTCTCACTCTCTCTCTCTCCACTCCTTTCATCTTCTCCTCTCCACCGCACTTCTCGCCCTGCAACTCTGCTTTAAATCTGCTGTCCTCCATCTTCTCTCTCTCTCTCTCTCTCTCTCTCTCTCTCTCTCTCTGTCTCTTACCCTCTCATTCTTTCTTTTGCTTTCCCATTTTGTCTTTACTCTTTTGTCACTCTTCATTTAACCCTCCTGTTGTCCTCGAGTCAAGGAAGGAAGGGAGAGAGGGAGGGAGGAGGTAAGGAAGGAAGGGAGGAAGGAAGGAAGGAAGGAAGGGAGGAAAGAAAGAGAGAGAAGGAGGGAAGGGAGGAAGGGAGGAAGGAAGGAAGGAAAGGAGGGTGGAAGCAAGGGAGGAAGGAAGGAAGAGGGAGGAAAGAAGGAAGGACGGAAGGAAGGAAGGAACAGTCAAAATACACCTTATCTCCAAATACACCTTCAATGCTCTTATTTTGAAAACTCTACAAGAAGCTGAATCCCGATGGTTAGACCTTCAGCTTGCATGCTAGTCTGCAGCCATAGGTGTGTGTGTGTGTGTGTGTGTGTGTGTGTGTGTGTGTGTGTGTGTGTGTGTGTGTGTGTGTGTGTGTGTGTGTGTGTGTGTGTGTGTGTGTGTGTGTGTGTGTGTGTGTGTGTGTGTGAGTCTAGGTCTGCAGCCATAGGTGTGTGTGTGTGTGAGTCTAGGTCTGCAGCCATAGGTGTGTGTCTGTGTGTGTGTGTGTGTGTGTGTGTGTGAGTCTAGGTCTGCAGCCATAGGTGTGTGTGTGTGTGTGTGTGTGTGTGTGAGTCTAGGTCTGCAGCCATAGGTGTGTGTGTGTGTGTGAGTCTAGGTCTGCAGCCATAGGTGTGTGTGTGTGTGAGTCTAGGTCTGCAGCCATAGGTGTGTGTGTGTGTGTGTGTGTGTGTGTGTGTGTGTGTGTGTGTGAGTCTAGGTCTGCAGCCATAGGGGTGTGTGTGTGGGTGTGTGTGTGTGTGTGTGTGTGTGTGTCCAGGTCTAGGTGAATGAGAGGCAAAGTGTTAAAGTGCTCTGGGATAAAAGGCTCCACATAAAAAGTGCAGGCCGGTCTTTGTAGTCTCTGTGGTGTTGGATTGAGTTCAGATCTGAAGGCTGTGTGTGTAGGAGCAAAATGTCACCATAAATATGAGGAAGTCAAAGTTACACGTCTAGTTACTTTAATGTATAGATAGTGGATTCATGCTCTATATAATATGTTAGTATTGAGACTTAGTTAGTAGGGCTGGGCAATCAGGTGTAAAAATGTGACTTAGATAGAAGAAGTAGGGCTGGGCAATTAATCCAAAAATAAGGAAAGGAGTAAGGAAGGATGAAAGGGAGGAAAGCAGGGAGGTAGGTAGGAAGGGAGGTAGAAGGAAGGAAAGGAGGAGGAAGGACAGGAGGGAGGAAGGAAAGGAGGGAGGGAGGAAAGGAGGGAGGAAGGAAAGAAGGAAGTAGGGAGGAAGTGTTAAGACCTGTAGATGTTCTTTATTCTAGTCATTACATCATTAATCCAAAATAGATTCACAGATTCAGATTTACAAGCTGAACACAGATAAGACCATGTGAGCTCTAATGTGTGATAAAGATAAAGGCTTTTTGCTGACTCTGTAAAAACATATAACGGACTTACAGGAAACTTGAAATTCAAGTCGAGGCATCAAGAATCAAAGAAAGCGTCTCAGTTCTTCACCAGAGAGTTAGATTTAAGTTACGTGAGTCGTGTTTGTATTAATCTCTTAATTTAACCATGTGACCATATTCAGGTTTTTCCTTTTAATTTATCACCTCTCTCACTCACTCTTTCTTTTTGTCACCATCCCTGTTTCTCTCACTTTCTATCCCTTCACTCTAAATATGACTTTTCTTTTTCTTTCCTTTTTCTTCTCATTTTACTTTTTAGTTTACTCAAAACCTGACCGTGAAATGACAAGAAGTCTAGCATCAAAGAAGGTGATGATATATTTGCCTCTCTCTCTCCCTCCCTCGCTCTCCCTCTCTCTCTCCCTCCTCTCTCTCCCTCTCTCTCTCC
>NC_070579.1:7897276-7924776 GCF_027409825.1 Scomber japonicus
AACACACTTTCACCCCCCCCCAAAAAAATAGTTTCATCTTCTGTGTCAGTTTCTGTCCCTGAGGTTTGGTGTCCGCCACCGTGGCCATGATAAATAATTAAGAGTGTTACTGTATCATTTGTATGTTTTAAATATAAATTAAGACATCTTGTTACACCTTTACTTACTTATACTGTACATATACCATATATCATGCATATACATACATAATAGAGGCTTATTTTAATGTATCACGTTAGCATACGTTAGCTAATGTATCATGTTAGCATACGTTAGCTAATGTATCATGTTAGCATACGTTAGCTAATGTATCATGTTAGCACACGTTAGCTAATGTATCACGTTAGCATACGTTAGCTAATGTATCACGTTAGCATACGTTAGCTAATGTATCACGTTAGCATACGTTAGCTAATAAATAACAAGAAACTGAAGTATAATAATACAGGAAGTCCAGACATACAGTACTGATATGTTTATTTTTCAACTACTAAAATGTCATGTTCAGTACACTACCTGATCACAATTCTTAAATAATCAATATTGAAGGGTTTAGAGGATTCATAAGCTTTTAAATAGTTGTTAATAGTATCAGCTGCACATACAGTAGCCTACGGTTCACATGCTGGTGTTGAATCCAGACTTGACATCCCATGAATTCTCACCTAAATCTGCATTTCCATTGTTGCTCTCATGTTTCTTTGTACCTCAAAAAATAATCTGTTTTTAAGAGGAATGAAAATATAACCATAAAATCTGATATACATGACAAAAAAGCTATCTTATGATTCTTAATGCCACGCTTTCCCTAGAAAAACAACAAACACACTGTACTTTGCATATATAATTTGTTTACATACATGCATATATCTTTGTATTCATGTAGTCACATCCATCCATGCATTTACACAAACCCTCCTGACAGACAGACAGACAGACGATCACCATAGTAACGGCTGTTTTGACAGAAGTGCTGCTCTCGATACGTGATCCTCAGTCAATTCCCTCAGTGTGTGTTTTTGTCTGGATCTCACTGTGGTGTAATGTGATGCCCCTGCTGTCCTCCCCTAAACTCTGTGTGTGGGCTGCCACCTCAGAGTGTGTGTGTGTGTGTGTGTGTGTGTGTGTGTGTGTGTGGTGTCTGTTGCATATTATATGTGCAAGTGTGTAATTGACGAGGTCAGGTCAGGTCAAATCATTAACAGGAGAACAATAACTTTGATTATATTATATTTATTGGATTTAAAACCAGAAGATGTTCGTTGTCTGTTACTGTGATGAGAATTGAAACTAAAAATGAGGGTTTATGTTTGGGAGGATTGCAGAGAGGAATAAAGGGGAAAGAAGAAAGAGAGAGAGAGGGTGTGAAATTAGAGGAAGAAGGTGAGGAGAGGTAGAAAAAGAGAGGGAAAGTTTGAGAAAGGTGAGATAGATTGGAAGAAGAGGTGGGAGAGAGGGGAAAAGGATGAGAAAGCCGAATACAGAGGTATATGAAGAAGAGAAGAGGAAAGAATAGGAAAAAGAGAAAGAGAGGGAACAATAGAAACAGGTGAGGGAGAAAAATTAGTGGCAGAATACAGAAAATTAGTGTTCAAGAATTAGAGATAATAAGCAAAAGAGCAAGAGTCAATGAAAAGAAAATCAATCACTGACTATTTTGATAAAGGATGAATTCTCTGATTTCAGTCTCTAATGTAAAACACTTTCATGATAGTGAACAGAATGTCTTTGGATCTATGACTTTATGTTTGTTTGGGATAAAACAAGAAATTATGTCAAGTAGGTCTTTGGGAAACAATGATTGACATTTTTAACCCTTCTGTTGTCCTCGAGTCAAGGATGGAAGGGAGGAAAGATGGATGGATGGAAGGAAGGAAGGATGAAGGAAGGATGGAAGGAAGGAAGGGAGAGGAAGGAAAGGAAGAAGGAGAGAGGAAGGAAGGATGAAAGGGAGGAAGAAGGAAGGACAGGAGGAAGGAAGGATGAAAGGGAGGAAGAAGGAAGGAAAGGAAGGATGGATGGAAGGAAGGATGGAAGGAAAGAAGGACAGAGGAAGGGAGGAAGGAAAGGGAGGAAGGATGGATGGAAGGAAGGATAGAAGGGAGGAAGAAGGTAGGAAAGATGGAAGGGAGGAAAGAAGGACAGAGGAAGGGAGGAAGGAAAGGAAGGACGGAAAGAAGGACAGAGGAAGGGAGGAAGGAAAGGAAGATGGATGGATGGAAGGATGAAAGGGAGGAAGAAGGAAGGAAAGATGGAAGGATGGACAGAGGAAAGAAGGAAGGATGGAAAGAAAGAAGGAAGACAATCATCTGATTATTTTATCATCCTGAAATCAAATCCAAACCAGAATCAGCAGCCAGAAACATACAAAAAGAAGGGATGGATAGAGGAGGAAAGAGAATGGAAAAGAGAAGCAGGAAGACAGAGGTAGATAGAGGTGTGGATAAGCAAAGATAGAGAGAAGGGAGAGAAAGAGGTGGAGAGGAAGAGGTGGAAAGAGACAGAAAGGTGGAGAAAGTAGGAGAGTTATGGAGGAAGAGAAGCGATAGCAGAGGAGAGCCATAGTGTTTTCCCCCCATGTTGAGTCACTGATCTACATTCAATCTGCACTATGTGAATTATTGATTGGCCTTTAGCCAGCCTGTGTGTGTGTGTGTGTGTGTGTGTGTGTGTGTGTGTGTGTGTGTGTGTGTGTGTTGGTGCTGAGATGCTTTTGCTGAAAAGCTCAGTGGTGGCGTTTTCTCTTTTTTTTTTTTTTTTTTTATCCTATTGACAGAGAAGAAGGGAGAGGTAGAATAGGGAGAATGGGTATTGAGATTGATGCACACGTAGACCACATACACACTCGGCCATTCGCACACACACACACACACACACACACACACACACACACACACACACACACACACAGAGGCTTGCAGGTGTCCATAAACACACAAACATGCATATACTGTATTCATTCAGCCACAAGCACATTTACATTTTTTCCGCTCACATCATGCATTCATTTGAACACACACACACACACACACACACACACACACACACACACACACACAGAGAATAAAAACAACCTTTGAGGCAGGACTGATATCTAAATACCAACGGGGAGGGCTTTAACACACACACACACGGCTCTATAAACCAACCCCCCCCCCCCCTTTACTGCCCTCAGTGGTTTCTTCTTCTCTGGCTACATCAACCAGGTATCTTCTCAGTCTGGATTCAACCATTTCCCAAAAACGGGGGGAGGTTGCTTCTCAGTTTTGTGAATATTTGGATTCAGCATTTCTTCACTGCACCTGCACAATAATATCTGGACTAGCACATGAGATAATAGAAGTGTTAGCAGGCATTGTGTCTGTGCTGCATGTGGGAGGGTTTCTATATTTGTAGAGCGTCTCATCTCCGGCTCGCTGGTCTGCCTCTCCGGTGCCCAAAATCTCATGTTCCTTTGCCATAATGCATTATTCATTTCATACAGTATTAATAGTTAGACAATTAGAGAGGACTCAGACAGTAGTTGGGGTCCTGCCTTGCTCAAAAGCACCTTGATGCGTCACCGAGTTTGCAAAAAGCTTCCAGCAGACCAAACTTAGATTTTTATTTATATCCTGGATGTTCTGTGGAGAGAGAGGGGGGAAAGAAGAAAGCTAGGAAGAAGAAGGGAGTGTTATGAAATGGAGAGAAAAGAACATGATGTCCTAAAATGCTTTAGCCGTGTGTTTCGAGAGAGAGGAAAACGTTTCCGCAGCAACAGAAGACGAGGGTCCGGTGGAGGCGATGTAAATACAAACAGGAAGTAGCTCGACTCTGAAACAGTGCAGCAGTAATGTGAGGTTGTGGAGGTTAAAGAGGCGTTTGAGGAGCGCAGGACAAAAGGCTTTCTAATGAGACAGATGTTTTTATTATCCCGTTTATACTATTTATTCGTTTCATTGTTCATTCAAGCTGCTATTTACTTTTTATTTGATTTACCATTACTTGATCTAAAGCTTATTATAATGTGGAAAACATCTTCTTAAATCAGATTTAATGTTGCTTAAACCTTTTACAGACTGACCACAACTAAAAAAAACAACATAGGCCTCCTCCATGGGAGAAATACCAGACATTTATGAAGAAGAGGCCAGATATATGACGCCACTATAAGAACTCCCGGACAATTATATATATAGGCCAACACTTAAAATTACCTGTGTTGTATGTTTTCCTCACCTGTTGTGGTCGTGCAAAGTAGTATGATATGGGTTAGGGGGTAGGGGTTAGGGTTACACAAAACCTCTGTCTGACTATAAACTAGAGATCATGGTTTGCAATTCATTTCCCACCAACAGTCATTGTTAGTTTCTTTTGACCGATACCTCGATCCTCTGCAAACCTGAATCCCTTTTCTAACAATCAGATGGGACATTGTGTCATTTAGATATGAGGACTAAGCATGGGCCGGGATGAGATTCTGGTGGTATGATAACCATAAGAAAAAATATCACGGTTTCACGGTATGGCAGTATTGCGATTACAGCTCTAAAATGTTCCTAAAAGGAAGAAAAATAAAGACAGACATGTTAATTTAACTTGAATATACACTGTAATGAGAGTGTGAGGGGTCGTGATACTCTACGCTGCAGCTGCACCACCTGAGGGGTTTCTAACCAGCACTTCCTGTCTTTAACCAGACAAAAAACAGCTCATACCTTAGGAACGGTATGACAGAAAATTTGGCGGTTTCGGTTATCGTGGCTTTTTCAAATCGCGGTATACCTTGAACACGGTTATCATCTCATGCCTAATGAGGACTAGCTGTTTTATTAGCTTTGACAAATCAAAATATCTAATGTGCTATACTCAAGTACAATCTTTTAGAGGTACATGATTGCCATCTTATTGATGTTCAAATTGATTGATTACTGACCTTTCCCCAATAATGATTGTCAAATCATAGCTTAGCATGGTAACCAGGGACAACAGGACTGTCAAGATTTGGATTTGTGCATGGAGCTGTAGTAAGAACAATAGTCAGCATTTAAGGGTTGTCGTCTTTCTTTTACTTTTTATCCTCAATGTCTTTGCTTCAGATTCAAGTTTGAGCTCTTTAGACATGGCTCTTATTTTGAAAAGACTCAATTGCAGAAAACAACTCTAATTAATCGAACATTAATTAGCCAGCTAGCTACTGATGCTAACAGACAGTTGTCATTTCAGCCAACTAAATCAATGCTTGTCGGCTACTAATGAGAAGAAATCCAAGCTCAGCTGTTCCAAAAAATTACAACACATATTTGGGGCCTAGCTTTGCAAATTTGGCAAAATATTAAGAGCTTTTTTGCAGATATATTTCAATTCAACGGTGTCGGATTTGAACCAGCAACCTTACATTAACAATGGCAGCTGGGTTGTATGAAAGAGAGGGGAGGATGATGTATTTCCTGTTGCAGGGTCAGCCTCCTCTCCATCCCCCACCAGTCTGCTTCTAATAGTTATTTTGCCAAAGTAATGAATGGTGGTGTTGGGAAATGATCACCTTAATGATCGTAATTATTGTAATTGAGCCGGCGATATAGAACGTTATTGGAGGTTTCAGATAGATTACAGTAAGGAGAGAGAGGAGGAATGGTTGTTGTGTGTTTGTTTGTGATGTGAGTGGTGTGTAGTAGGGTTGGGTAAGGACAAGAGGATGAAGGAGGAAGATGTAGAGAGCGAGGATTTTACCACCAAAAAAAAAAAAAGAAGAGAAAAAAAAAAGGAGAACAGGATTCGATGCTCTCAGCTCCTCATCTTCCTGTCGCTTCATCTCTTCCTCTCCTCTCCAGCTCTTCCTGACTGAGCTGTTCTCTCCAAGCGGTTTATCCCCTCCTCTCCTCTCTCCTACATCTTTTCCTCTTCTTACACCCCTCTCAGCTCTCTCTACTGCCTGCACCCCACCTCCCACCCCCCCACCTCCCCTCTCCATTTTACTCTCTGGCTGCTGTCGACTGCAGTGTGGAGAGCTGATCGGAGAGCGGAGAGAGAGACAGAGCGAGGAAGGAAAAGAGATATGCAGAGAGAGAAAGTGAGGGAGGGGAAGGAATGGGGGGGGGGGGAGAGGAGAATGAAGGAATAGTGACAGGCTCAGTGTGTGTTTGATCTGAGCTGCCCCCCTACCCCCCCTCACCCCCCCCCCCCCCCCCCCCTCTGCAGCCCAGGGCGCCTCTCCCCAGAAACAGGGCCAAGTGCAGGCATCTCTCTGTGTGTGTGTGTGTGTGTGTGTGTGTGTGTGTAGGTGTGATTGCTGCTCTTGTGCGTTCTTGGCATTTGTCTGTGTGTGTGTGTTCGAGTGTGTTTTATGCGAGCTTGGCGAGTGTGTGTGTGTGTGTGTGTGTGTGTGTGTGTGTGTGTGTGTATATCAAAAGCTAATTTGAAGCTTTGGTTTTGTTTTGCGGTATATGTTCCCCAGCTGCTATAGGCTATTCCCTCCATTACCCATCATGCCTTGCTGTGGCTAAGTGGAGTAGCTGGAGTAGTGTTACCTTACCTAAACTAAACCTCCTCTTCTCTAGTCGTCTATCCCTCTGTCTTGATAAATATGTGGGATGTTTCTAATGTTGCAGTATGTGTTACAATATCAGATGTATTATACGTTAAAAAATTGTTAGCATCGTTAGCATCATTAGCGTTGTTAGCATCGTCGCCTCAAAGCAAGAGGAATCTGGGTTCCTCCCAAAGACCAAAAACATGCAGGTTAGGTTAATTTCCCATAGGTGAATGTGAGTGTGCATGGTTGTCTGTCTCTATATGTGAGCCCTGTGATGGACTGGAGACCTGAACCCCACCTCTCGCCCAATGACAGTTATATTCAATTACTTCCTGTCCTTCAGCAGCCGCTATGCTACATGCACATTTGGTGTCACTCATTCTTTCATCCTTTTCAGCATCTACAAGTCAAGGCTTTCTCTTAATACCTGAAAAACTAAAACTAAGACTAAATAAAAACTAAACTGAAACTAGTAAATCACTTGTTAAACAAACTAAAACTAAACAACTGAAATAAAAAAGCAAACTGAAAAACTAAATAAAAATAAAAACTAAAGAAAATTTCAAAACTATAATAACCTTGGTCTCTATATGTGAGTCCTGTGATGGAGTGGAAACCTGTACCCCACCTCTCACCCAATGACAGCTGGGATTGCCCCCCCGCTACCCTTAACAGAGGATAAGCTAAGCTATAAGATATCATAATAAATGCAGTAAATGGACAACTGTCAGTAAAAAGGTAAAAAACGCAAAATCCTCTTAATAGCAATCTCAGACGTAGATCATTACCTAAATTACATCAATTTAGGTACATCATTGGGTCTCATGTGGAATCTGGGGGTTCCTACCAAAGACCAAAAACATGCAGGTTAGGACTCTGTCTCTATATGTGAGTCCTGTGATGGACTGGAGACCTATTTAGGTTTTTAAGAAATGCAGTAAATGGACAAAAAAAGGTAAAAAAGTAAAAAGGTAAAAAAGGCAAAATTCCCTTAATAATCTCAGACGTAGATCATTACCTAAATTACACCAATAATATATCATTAGGTCTTATGTCGTCTCCAGGTTTCTGCAAAAAGTTTAAACTTAGTGAGAATGTGCAAACAAATACATAAACAGTGAAGCAGGGTTGTAAAAATGACCTCCTTGCAGTTTAGAGGCGCCTTCATTCACCCCAAATGCCCCAGACAGCTGAGCAACAGCAAAATGCACAACAAGTGAAACTGAAGCAAAACCTCCATCATCTCCTCATTAACCTTTAATCCTCAAGACACACACCAAAAAAAAAAAAAAAAAAAGAAGCAGTTTTTCGCTCGTCTGGACCGGAGCAGGCCTTTCATCAACGTTCTGCAAACTAAACAGAGTGGAGAGTCCAGTGGCGCTGACTGGGACGCTGCAGAATCAGCAGCCTGCCAATCACCCTGACGACCGCTCCGCCACGTTTAGTGTGTCACTTGGCCCGAGCCAGAGGATTGGTCCTGTCAGTCGGAGAGGGGGCGGGCCCTTAGGTCAGTACGGCTGTCAATCAATGAGTCCTGGAGGCAAAGATGCTGAGGAGGATGAGTGGATAAATGAGAAGGGGGGAAGAGAGTCGTGCTGTGACAGAGGAGAGGGGAGGAGGGGGGGGGGGGCAGATAGATAAGTGACATGACACTTTAATTAGGTAAAGGGTAGTGAGGGCTTTCAGGGTGGGTTTTATGGCGTGTGATGGGGTCAGACCAGTATAATGGGAGGAGTTGGCTTTTACTTAAAATGCTGGAGAGAGTTGGTGTTTCTCACAGCTGTGAAATCATGAATGGGAGTTTTATTTTCTTTACAGATCTTAAAGGTCTAAATCAGGGGTGTCAAACATGCGGCCCGTGGGACAGAATCGGCCCGTCGAGGAGTCCAATCCGGCCCGCTTTGCTTCCTGTCGTGTCTTCTTCCCTTTCTTCCTTCCATCTTTCCTGTCCTGTCTTCTCTTCCTTCCTTCCTTCCTTCCTTCCTTCCTTCCTTCCTTCCTTCCTTCCTTCCTTCCTTCCTGCCTTCCTTCCTTCCTTCCTTCCTTCCTTCCTTCCTTCCTTCCTTCCTTCCATCCATCCATCCATCTGTCTTTCCTTCCTTCCTTCCGTCTTTCCTTTCTTCCTTCCTTCTTTCCTTCTGTCCTTCCATCTTTCCTTTCTTTCTTTCTTTCTTTCTTTCTTTCTTTCCTGTCTTTCCTTCCTTCCTTCCTTCCTTCCTTCCTTCCTTCCATCTGTCTTTCCTTCCTTTCTCTTTCCATCTTTCCTTCCTTCCATCTTTCCTTCCTTCCTTCCTTCCTTTTAACGATCCGGCCCACATAAGATCAAATTGGATCTGTATGTGGCCCTTGAATGAAAATGAGTTTGACACCTCTGATCTTTAACATTGTCCTCAACAGCAGCAACAGTTATAAAAAGAGTTTCCAGTCGGCAGCTATAGTCTCAAACTGTTGTTATTCCACATCTCAGCATCGTGATTAGATTCATTAATGCGTACTACGTGTCTTTTATTGTGACACAGTGATCGTAGGTCTTTGTGTGTGATGTAATCGTCTCCATCTGTCTGTGTCAGAGGTTCAGAGGTTCGGAGGTGGGAGTGAGTCTGAAAGAGAGAAGCTGGTGACCCTTGAGGTCGTCCAGCAGGGGAACCAAGCGGTCAAACAAATGTCTGTCCTGATCTCAATATCTCGTCATCACCCACGACACAAAGCAAGAGAGGAGTTCAAAAAATAGTGACAACAACAGCAGCAAGCTTGAGTCGTTCGTCAGTAACAGAGTCACTCTAGAAATACTGAATGTGAACCTAATAGATCATTTAGCAGCAAAGTGTCTGTATGCTTGAATTAGAGGTTGACAATAAGAAAAAGGGCTTAAACTATAAAGTGGAATGGTTAACCCTCCTGTTGTCCTCGAGTCAAGGAAGGAAAGGAAAGGAGGGAGGAAGGAAGGATAGGAGGGAGGAAGGAAGGATGGAAGGGAGGAAGAAGGAAGGAAAGGAGGGAGGAAGGATGGAAGGGAGGGAGGAAGAAGGAAGGAAAGGAGGAAGGATGGAAGGGAGGAAAAAGGAAGGAAAGGAGGGATGGAGGAAGAAGGAAGGAAAGGAGGGAGGGAGGAAAGAAGGAAGGACAGAAAGAACAGTCAAAACACACGGGGTCAGTTTGACCCGGGAGGACGACAGGAAGGTTAAAAAAAAATTATGATTTATGTTTCGGACAAAAAAGAAAGTCTTAGACGAAATAATAACAAATAAGCTGAATTCCTTTTTTTAAACGTTTGAATACTGATCTAAACTGTATATATATATAAGGAAGGAAGGAGGGAGGAAGGAAGGAAAGGAAAGGAAGGAAGGAAGGAAAGGAAGGAAGGACAGAAGGAAGGAAGAAAGGGAAGGATTGATTGTGCAGCACCTATAGATAGAAACAATCTGCTTGCTTTATGCCTGAAAATGCTTAAAATCACCAAGAACCTTAAATCACATGTCAGCTTGCAGCATAAGAGCGATCAAATGTTTCACCAAAATATTCAAATGTTAACAAACTCTTCTGTCGCTACGTTCCTCCGTAAGTAAATGATGATGTCATAATGAGGTTTGTTAGCGCCTTAATTGAACTGGGCAGCATCGGTCTGGTGGACACACACACTGAGTCTTATCTCAGTCTATCAGCAGGCCGGCTGCATTAACCAGGGTCGAGACATCAATACTGGCCTCAGATCTCAGGGGTCAAAGGTCGTCTGTTGGAACCAGAGGAGGAGGACGCGTTGATGTCGTTAAGTCTCCCTCGGCTCCACCAATCACAGAGCTGGGTTGACACAGTAGCGGAGGAGTAGACGGATATTACAGAGGAGGTTATTTATTCCATACTATGAGAAATACCTCTAATATAAACTATTGATTTTATTTTCTTACATTCACTGAAGTCATGAAAGTGATAAATGTAGATGAGGAGATATTAACCTTCCTGTCGTCCTCCCGGGTCAAATTGACCCCGTCTGTTTTGACTGTTTCTTCTTTCCTTCCTTCCTTCCTTCTGTCTGTCCTTCCTCCCTCCCTCCTTCTCTCTTTCTTTCCTTCCTCTCTCTTTCCTCCCTTCCTTCTTTCCTACCTCCATCCCCTTTTCTTCCCTTCTTCTTTCCTTCCCTCCTTCCTTCCTTTCCTCCTTCCTTCCTTCCTTCCTTCCTTCCTTCCTTCCTTCCTTCCTTCCTTCCTTCCTTCCTCTCTCCTTCTTTCTTTCCTCCCCCTACATTCCCCCTTCCTTCTATCCTCCGTCCTTCCTTTTTTCTCCCTCCTTTCCTTCCTTCCTTCTTCCTTTCTTTCCTCCCCCTACCTTCCTTCCTTCCTTCTTTCCTTCCTTCCTTCCTTCCTTCCTTCCTCCCTCCCTCCTTTCCTTCCTTCTTTTCTCCGTCCTTCCTCCCTTCCTTCTTTCCTTTCCTCCCTTCCTTCCTCTTTTCCTTACTTCTTCCTCCCTTCCTTCCTTGACTCGAGGACAACAGGAGGGTTAATCAACACTGTTTTCACATATATTCTTATTTAATATCAATATACCAACATCAGGGTTAGTATAGAGTGTACGAGCTAATCATTATATGTCAGGTGATGTAAAACCTTGTGATCGATACTTTTCCCAAATGATTGTGAGTATTCTCTTATAATATTTAATCTGAACTCAGTGGAGGTGATGAGATGTGAGAGGAAGTTCATTTCACTCAGTTCAAAAAGTCACTCTCTGTAAGATCCGTATACAGCTGCATAAAAGGATCAAGGAAGGAGGGAGGGAAGGAAGGAAGGGAGGGAGGGAGGGAGGGGAAGAAAGGAAGAAAAAAAGAAAAGAAAGGAAGGTTGGATATTTTTCCTTAACCCTCCTGTTGTCCTCGAGTCAAGGAAAGAAGGAAAGGAAGGAGGGAGGGAGGGAAGGAAGGAAGGAAGGAAGGAAGAAAGGAAGGTTGGAAAAGAAAACAGCCAGTGAGGAAGGAAGGAAAGAAGAAAGGGAGGAAAGAGAGAGGAAGGAAAGAAAGAGAAGGAGGGAGGAAGGAAGGATTGACGGAAGGAAGGAAGGGAGGAAAGAATAGAATAGAGTACAGTAGAAACACAATAGATAAAAGCAATAAAATAAGAATTGAATAAAATAAAATAAATGCACTGCCCGCATAAGATAAAAATATACATGTATACACAGAAAATCAACACACTACATGGTGTCAAAAGCCAAAGAGAAGAGGTTTGGATTAGATATATGCATTAAAAGTTATACAAATATAATATACTAACTATATAATTATGAATAAACATCAGCTGTAGCACAACCCTTCTTCATAGCTTGCCTTTGACATTTATTTAATATATAAATAAATAAACAACAGCGGGAACATAGTTGGATAGTTATCAAGATTTGATTAACTGGAACAGGAGCACCGTTACCATGGCAACGTTACTGTATTCCCACTGGACCCCGTACCTTATATAGGAAGCTATTTTAGATGTTTCCTGGAACAATCCTGCAAAAACAACTGTTTAGAAAAATCAGAATAACATAAAGTCTCATATCTCCTTACTCTTTTAACCCTCCTGTTGTCCTCGAGTCAAGGAAGGATGAGAGAGAGGGAGGAAGGAAAGGAAGGAGGAAGAAGGAAGGAAGGGAGGGAGGAAGAAGGAAGGAAAGGAGGGAGGGAGGAATGAAGGAGTAAAGGAGGGAAGAAGGAAGGAAATGAGGGAGGAAGGAAAGAAGGACAGAAGGAAGGTAGGAAGGAAGGAAAGAATGGAAGGAATAAGGAAGGAAGGAAAGGAGGGAGGAATGAAGGAAGGAAAGGAGGAAGGAAGGAAGGAAGGAAGGAAAGAAAGGAGGGACGAAGGAAGGAAAGGAGGGAGGAAGGAAGGAAGGAAAGGAGGAATGAAGGAAGGAAAGGAGGAATGAAGGAAGGAGAGAGGAAGGAAGGAAAGAAAGGAGGGAGGAATGAAGGAAAGAAAGGAGGAAGGAAGGAAGGAAAGGAGGGAGGGAGGAAGGAAGGAAGGAAGGAAGAGTCAAAACAGGCGGGGTGAATTTGACCCGGGAGGACGACATGAAGCTTAACACATAAGAATTATAATACACTTACGTATCGTCTGCTCTAGCGTTTTTTTTTTTTTTGTCTTTAACTCTAAAACTGATAATTTTTTTTTTTAAGATAGTCGACTCAGAACATTTTAGAGCAATTATCAGCGCAGACAGAAAACCTGACTCACTGCAGTGACAGGAAGCCCTCGCCTTCTGTTAACTCGAGTATTTAGAGTCTGGCATGAAAGACTGGAAGAAACCTACTGCTGATTCTGACCACGGTAGTCCAACATTCATCTGTGTGTATATATATATAAGAGTGTGTGTGTGTGTGTGTGTGTGTGTGTGTGTGTGTGTGTGTGTGTGTGTGTGTGTGTGTGTGTGTGTGTGTGTGTGTGTGTGTGTGTGTGTGTGTGTGTGTGTGTGTGTGAGTGAGAGAGAGAGAGAGAAATGTGTGTGCACAATAAAGCACATTAAAAAGATGAAGTACACGATAGAAAGATAAAAGCAATAAAATAAGAATACAATTAAATAAACCCTCCTGTTGTCCTCAGGTCAAGGAATGAGGAAGGAAGGAAAGGAGTAAGGAGGAAGGGAAGGAATGAAGTGGTAAGGAAGGAAGGGATTAAGGAGGGAGGAAAAGAGGAAGGAAGGAAGGAAGTGAAGAAGAAGAAGGAAGGAAGGAAGTGAGGAAGAAGGGAGGAAGGAAGGAAGAAAAGGAGGTAGGGAAGGAAGTGAAGAAGAAGGAAGGAAAGAAGGAAGGGATTAAGGAGGGAGGAAAAGAGGAAGGAAGGAAGGAAGTGAAGAAGAAGGAAGGGAGGAAGGAAGGAAAGAAGGAAGTAAGTAGAGAAGGGAGGAAGGAAGGAAGAAAAGGAGTAAGGAGGGAGGGAAGGAAGTGAGGAAGAAGGGAGTAAGGAGGGAGGAAAAGAGGAAGGAAGGGAGGAAGTGAAGGGAGGAAGGAATGAAGTGAGGAAGAAGGAATGGAGGAAAGGAAAGGAGGGAGGAAAGGAAGTGAAGAAGAAGGGAGGAAAGGAGGGAGGAAGGAAGGGAGTAAGGAGGGAGGAAAAGAGAAAGGAAGGAAGAAATCCGTGTGTTCATCTGTGAGTGTATTTATATAATATAAGTGTGTGTGTGTGTGTGTATATATATGTGTTTGTGGTTGTGTGTGTGTGTGTGTGTGTGTGTGTGTGTGTGTGTGTGTGTGTGTGTGTGTGTGTGTGTGTGTGTGTGTGTGTGTGTGTGTGTGTGTGTGTGTGTGTGTGTGTGTGTGTGTGTGTGTGTGTGTGTGTGTGTGAGAACAAGAGAAATATGTGTGTATGTAAAAAATACCAAGAGAATACTGTATGTGTTCGGAGAGAGTGAGAAAAAAAAGAGACAGAGAGAGAGGAGAGAGAGGACATAATTATAATTACAGTCTTTAATCCTCTGGACACACACACACACACACACACACACACACACACACACACACACACACACACACACACACACACACACACACACACACACACACACACACACACACACACACACACACACACTGGGCGAGATTTTAATTAACTATGTGGTGACAGGGGACTCTGGTATTGGGCTAATGATTTGATGGTGTCCTCCTCTGAAAGGCTTCCAGACAGCAGACAGGTATCCTCACGTCGAGCTCACCTGCTAATTGAAAGGTTTTTTTTTTAACGTGGAGATCAGTCAGCGAGCGCTCCGAAATCCCTCCAAGCCCGAGTGAAAATCATCGGGGGGACGGCGTAGCGAGCGAGCTAAAGTTCTGATCCAGTGTAAGACGGATTTAGTGTTAAAGGAGGAACCGGCTCACGTCTCCTTATTAACGGTTCTTAAGTCTTCTTCTCTCTGACTTTTATCTGCGGGCGGCTCAATCAATTAAACTTTGTGTCATCCACCCCCGTCCTTCCCTTCCTTCCTTCCTTCCTTCCTTCCTTCCACCCTCCTTTCCTTCCTTCCTTCCTTCCTTCCTTCCTTCCACCCTCCTTTCCTTCCTTCCTTCCTTCCTTCCTCCCTCTTTTCCTTCCTTCCTCCCTCTTTTCTTTCCTTCTTCCTTCCTTCTTTCTTTCCTCCTATCCTTCCTTCTTCCTTCCTTCCTTCTTTCCTCCCTCCCTTTCTTCCTTCCTTCTTCCTCCCTCCTTTCCTTCCTTCCTTCCTTCCTTCTTTCCTCCCTCTTTTCCTTCCTTCCTCCCTCTTTTCTTTCCTCCTTTCCTTCCTTCTTCCTTCCTTCCTTCCTTCTTTCCTCCCTCCCTTTCTTCCTTCCTTCTTCCTCCCTTCCTTCCTTCCTTCCTTCCTCCCTGCTTTCCTTCCTTTTTCTTCCCTTCCTTTCTTGACTCGAGGACAACAGGAAGGTTAATAGTTTAAGGTTCATTCTTATCCTTTCAGTATTCCTTTTTTTTTAGAGGAGTAAGGAGGGAGGGAGGGAGGAAAAGAGGAAGGAAGTAAGGAGAGAAGGAAGGAAGGAAGGAAGGAAGGAAGGAAGGAAGGAAGGAAGGAATGAAGGAAGGAAGGAAGGAGAGGGGTAAAGAGGTAGGGAGTAAAAGAGCAAGGAAGTGAGGTAAGAAGTATGGAAGGAAGAGGGATTAAAGAAAGGAGGAAGGAAAAATCAAAGAATGAGGAAGGAAGGAAGGAAGGAAGAGTCAAAAGAGATGGGGTCAATTTGACCCGGGAGGAGGACAAGCAGGCAGAGGAACCGGCTGACGTCTCCTTATTAAAGGTTCTTAAGTCTTCTCTCTGACAGGTTTTATAATAGAAATATAATATATGAAACTAGATATGATAAACAGGAACTATATAATAAACCATATCCTGTATTATATTATATTATATTATATTATATTATATTATATTATGTTATATTATATTATATTATATTATATTATATTATATTATATTATATTATATTATACAATAAATGAGATTGGAAAGATCTAAGCAGGAATCAATGAACCTTTGTGTTGTCCTCCCCCGTCCTGCCCTTCCTTCCTTCCTTCCTTCCTTCCTTCCTTCCTTCCTTCCTTCCTTCCTTCTTTCCTCCCTTCCTTTCGTTCATTCCTTCCTTCCTTCCTTCCTTCCTTCCTCCCTCCCTTTCATACTTCTTTCTGTCCTTCCTTCTGTTCCTCCCTCTTTTCCTTCCTTCCTTCTTTCCTCCATCCTCCCTTCTTCTTTCCTTCTGTCCTTCCTTCCTCCCTCCCTCCCTGCTTTCCTTCCTTTTTCTTCCCTTCCTTTCTTGACTCGAGGACAAAAGGAAGGTTAATAGTTTAAGGTGCATTCTTAGCCTTTCAGTATACAACACATAAATACATAAATACATGAAGCAGTAAGAAGAGTTACCAGTATGAAAGGCTGCTATATATAAATATTTTTAGTCTTGCGTCTTTATCTTTCTAATATTCCACTAGAGTTTTTAATGCTTGGGTCATGTGTGGTATCTCTTCAGTAAAACGTGACATTTTCATTTCCATTGAGTTATATTTTGTGTTTACGCACAGTTTAGTAACGAGCATACATTTAATATATATATATATATACAATATATTTCTATATTAAGAAAATAGCAGGTTGGTCTGATGAAGGTCTGAGGACTGAAGGAAAGAAGGAAAGGTGTAAAGAGGGAGGGAGGAAAAGAGGAAGGAAGTGAGGAAAGTAGTATGGAAGGAACAGTCAAAAGAGAGATGGGGTCAATTTGACCCGGGAGGACGACAGGAGGGTTAAACTGCCAAATAGTCATCATCTCCCAGTCATCCTCTTACAGACTAAATTGTAGTTTAGATGTTCCTTCACTGGATACATGACATCAGTTTATAAAATGTACAATTACATTTTTATTTTACTCATTATATTTCCTATTATTAGATTCTAAAAGCTCTTATAGATCCAGACTGTTGTTATTTCCCTTCTTTAAATACAGTAGTTGTGTAGTTTTGCTTTCACTGGTGTGTTTTAATTTCAACTATGATACATATAATAAAATATAGCTTCAGTTTTCTAAAACCATAAAACACATTATAATGTTTTAAATGTTATATAATAAAGATGTTAAATATATATAAATAAATATATATATATATAGCTTTAATATACTGATGACTTGAGTCTAGTGCACATCAAACCTGTCTCCATCAGTATATGTGGAAGTGGGTTCACATTTTACACATCGGATTGTGAGTATGCATAAATGTGTGTGTGTGTGTGTGTGTGTGTAGGAGTGTGTCTTTGCATGTGTGTGTGTGTGTGTGTGTGTGTGTGTTTGTTGGTTGGAAGCAGCAGTCAGGTGGATGCAGTCTGTTTCTAAATCAGATCGCTGTGTGATTCACCGGGTTGATGAGTCACCACAGCAGCACGAGCACCCCCACTACCCCAACACACACACACACACACACACACACACACACACACACACACACACACAACATACATATGTAGTACCCTGTAGCTATGGCTTCCTGTGTCTCTGTGTTTGCAGTTCTACATGTCTGTGATGTTTGAGGCTGTTTTCATGCTCATGCTTGTTTGTGCATGTAGGTACTGTACTGAGTGTGTGTGTGTGTGTGTATGTGTAAGTGTGTAAGTGTGTAAGTGTGTGTGTGTGTGTGAGTGTACTAAATAATGGGATAGTGCTCCGTTCTGCAGATGTGATTTGGTGACTAATGTAGAAGCTGCTGATGTCATGTGTTTGCTTCTCCTCACTGTTGAACTCCTCATTTCCTGGGCATTCATCATTTATCAGCCAATCACCTTACACACACACACATACACACACATACACACACACACACACACACACACACACACACACACACACACACACACACACACACACACACACACACACACCTCATTATCTATACTCCAGCTCAAAGATGCAGCCAGTACACAGGATACAAACTATTGACATAACATCACAAGCTGCTTTTATTTAAGGAACTGTGAAGAAGGGAAGGATGTGAGGAAAGAAAGAAAGAAAGAAAGAAGAAAAAAGGAGGAAGGAGGGAAGGAAGGAAGGCTTTTATTTAAGGAACTGTGAAGAAGGGAAGGATGTGAGGAAAGAAAGAAAGAAAGAAGAAAAAAGGAGAAATCATGTTGTAGATGTGTGATTCAAGGAAGCAGAATATACAAGAAAGGAGGGAAGGAAGAAGGAAAGAAAGGAGGGAGGAAGGAAGGAAGGAAGGAAGGCTTTTATTTAAGGAACTATGAAGAAGGGAAGGATGTGAGGAAAGAAAGAAAGAAAGAAAGAAGAAAAAAGGAGGAAGGAAGGCTTTTATTTAGCTGTTTAGCTGTTTAACTGTGAAGAAGGGAAGGATGTGAGGAAAGAAAGAAGAAATGTTATAGATGTGTGATTCAAGGAAGCAGAATATACAAGAAAGGAGGAAAGGAAGAAGGAAAGAAGTAAAGGAGGGAGGAAGGAAGGAAGGAAGGAAAGGAGCGAAGAAAGAAAGAAAGAAAGAAGGAAGGAAGGACAGGAGGGAGGAAGAAGGAAGGAAGGAAAGGAGGAATGAAGGAAGAAAGAAGGAAGGAAGGAAGGAAGGAAAGAAAGAAAGGAGTAAGGGAAGGGAAGAAGGAGGGAGGAAGGAAAGAAGGAAGGAAGAAAGGAAGAAAGAGTCAAAACAGACAGGGTCAATTTGACCCGGGAGGACGACACGAAGGTTAAGGAACTGTGAAGAAGGGAAGGATGTGAGGAAAGAAAGAAAGAGAGAAAGAAGAAAAAAAGGAGAAATCATGTTATAGATGTGTGATTCAAGCAGAAAGTGAGAAGGTGTGAAATCAAACTAGTAACAGTAGTAGAAGAAGAAGTAACATCCCGTAGTGTAACCTCCGTCTGCCTCCGTCAGCTGATAGAGAGACTGAACCACACTGATGGGAGCGTCAGACTCACACATGGATCCAACGAGCTGCAGCAGGGTACACATGTAGCTGAGTCTGGATCAGAAGGAAAGGAGGGAGGGAGGGAGGAAGGAAGGAAAGGAGGGAGGGAGGGAGAGAGGAAGGAAAGGAGGGAGGGAGGGAGAGAGGAAGGAAGGAAGGAAAGAAGGAGGGAGGAAGGAAGGAAGGAAGGAAAGAAGGAAGGAAGGGAGAAATAGGAAGGAAAGGAGGGAGGAAGGATGAAAGAAAGAAAGAAGGAAGGAAGGAAGGAAAGAATGGAGGGAGGGAGGATCAAGTCAAAGTGCTTATAGGCAGTTTATCATCCAGAGCTGCAGAACCAAGACATCCCATCCTCACTATAGACTGTTTATATGCTCTCCTATAATCCAGCTAGGAAAGGAGGGAGGATGGAAGGAAAGGAAGGGAAGGAGGGAGGAAAGAAGGAAAGGAGGGAGAAAGAAGGGAGGAAGGAAAGGAGGGAGGGAGGAAGGAAGGAAAGGAGGGAGGATAGAAGAAAAAAAGAAGGAAAGGAGGGAGGGAGGAAGGAAGGAAGGAAGGAAGGAAGAAAGAAAGAAGGAACGAAGGAAGGAAAGGAAAGAAGGAGGGAGGGAGGGAGGGAGGGAGGGAGGGAGGAAGGAAGGACGGGAGGGAGGGAGGGAGGGAGGAAGGAAGGACGGACGGAAGAAAGGAAGGAAGAAAGAAAGAAGGAACGAAGGAAGGAAAGGGAGGGAGGGAGGGAGGGAGGGAGGGAGGAAGGGAGGAAGGAAGGACGGAAGAAAGGAAGGAAGGAAAGGAGGGAGGAAGGGAGGAAGAAGGAAGGAAGAAGGAAGGAAATGAGGGCAGGAAGGGAGGGACGAAAGAAGGGAGGAAGAAGGAAGGAAATGAGTGAAGGAAGGGAGGGACGAAAGAAGGGAGGAAGGATGGAGGGAGGGAGGAAGTAAGAAGGAGGTAAGGAAGGAAAGAAGGAACAAGTCAAAACAGACGGGGTCAATTTGACCCGGGAGGACGACAGGAATGTTATATCCACTCTTCATCTTCTGGATTCAATCGTCCAACAACTCACGATTCAAATACTTGCTGCTCTTGAAAAGGTGATTTTGCTTCCTCCTGATTTTAAGTCTTTCACCTGAACTCAGTTTTATATTTCTTATATTTCTTATTTCTTATTTTTTCTTTGTCTATAAATATGCAGCGATGCTCTTTAACATCGTCGAGCTCAGTTTATGTAAAACGTTGGAGCTTTTCCAAGAGAGTCCACGTGAGTGTGTACGTGTGTTCAGTAGGTGACAGGAGAGAATGGGATGTTTGAGATTTGTGGCTAAGGTGAACTGTGTGTGTGTGTGTGTGTGTGTGTGTGTGTCTGTGTGTGTGTCTGTGTGTGTGTGTGTGTGTGTGTGTGTGTGTGTGTGTGTGTGTGTGTGTGTGTGTGTGTGTGTGTGTGTGTGTGTGAAGACAGACCAGTTGAACATCAATACTCTTGACAGTTTTACGGCTGCTGAGCTAGCAGGACGCTGCGGGATGTTAGTTAGCCCACCTCTTCTCACATCAAATCTGTATGTGTGTGTGTGTGTGTGCATGTATATGTGTGTGTGTGTGTGTGCATGTGTGTGTGTGTGGGGGTGCATGTCCATTTGACTGCGTTGGAGGCCAATTCCTCCGACTGCAGCTCCATTGACATTCCATCGGGTCTCATTGACTTTGGCTGCCCTGTCGACCTGCAGGCTGAACAGGTTTACATGTAGTGTGTGTGTGAGTGTGTGTGTGTGTGTGAGTGTGTGTGTGTGTGAGTGTGTGTGTGTGTGTGTGTGTGAGAGAGAGAGAGAGAGAGAGTGTGTGTGTGTGTGTGTGTGTGTGTGTGTGTGTGTGTGTGTGTGAGAGAGAGAGTGTGTGTGTGTGTGTGTGTGTGTGTGTGTGTGTGTGTGTGTGTGTGTGTGTGTGTGTGTGTGTGTGTGTGTGTGTGTGTGTGTGTGTGTGTGTGTGTGTGTGTGAGAGAGAGAGAGAGAGAGAGAGTGTGTGTGTGTGTGTGAGTGTGTGTGTGTGTGAGTGTGTGTGTGTGTGTGTGTGTGTGTGTGTGTGTGTGTGTGTGTGTGAGAGAGAGAGAGAGAGTGTGTGTGTGTGTGTGTGTGTGTGTGTGTGTGTGTGTGTGTCTGTATGTACAGTGATTGTTTATGAGGTCACAGTATAGATTTGGGCAGGGCTTGAATTTTACCCTGAGATTAACCTCACCTGAGTCATAAAGAAGAGGAGTAGCTGAAGGGATGAACATAGATTGTATCTGTAAGCCTTTTTATTGTGAAAGGAATCCACTTTTTTCCAGCAAGTGTGTTTATTAATTTTCAGAATAAATAAAATAATAAACCCTAACCCTGCAAAACAAAACTATCACAATAAGACTCATCTTAAATGAGAGAAACATCACAGGGCAGTAACGTGTGTTATTTAGCACAGTCCAATCTCCACATACTGTCAAAAATTAGATATCTACCCTTTACCCTTCAGTGCCAGCGAATCTGATAGGAAGGAAGGAAGGAAGGAAGGAAGGAAGAAGGAGGGAGGGATGGAAGGAAGGAAGGAAAGAAGGAGGGAGGGAGGGAGGGAGGGAGGGAAGGAAGCAAGGAAGGAAGAAGGAGGGAGGGAGGGAGGAAGGAAGGAGGGAGGGATGGAAGGAAAGAAGGAATGAAGGGAGGGAGGGAGGGAAGGAAGGAAGGAAGGAAGGAAGGAAGGAAGGAAGGAAAGAAGAAGGAGGGAGGGATGGAAGGAAGGAAGGAAGAAGGAGGGAGGGATGGAAGGAAGGCAGGAAAGAAGAAGGAGGGAGGGATGGAAGGAAGGAAGGAAAGAAGGAGGGAGGGATGGATGGAAGGAAGGAAGGAAAGAAGGGATGGAGGGAGGAAGGGAGGAAAGGAAAGGAAATAAGGAAGGGAGGAAGGAAGGAAAGAAGGGAGGGAGGAAAGAAGGAACAGTCAAAAAAGACGGGGTCAATTTGACCCGGGAGGACGACATGAGGGTTTAACATTTTTAACAGCATTGAAAATAATGTAGTGAGTGATTTTGAAAGGTAATCACTGTGTTATCACTCTCTTTGTATAACCTCTACAGACCAGTAGATGCTTATATAGCCTGAAGCTAAACACCATATATATATATTAACACTTCAACGCTCCGTCAGCAGCATTTCTGATTTTTATACCATTGTCGTCTCTCTTGTGATCAGCAGCAGCATTTCTACTTCCAACCTAACGGCTCTAATATGCCCTCGCAGCAGATCCAGCAAACTAAAATACAAGCTAAACTATAATGAAACGCTGTGTTATGTACATGTTTGCTAACTTAGCGGAAAATAGAAACACAATATATGAAACTACATATAATAAACAGGAACTATATAATAAACCATATCCTGTATTATATTATATTATATTATATTATATTATATTATATTATATTATATTATGTTATATTATGTTATATTATATTATATTATACACTAAATGAAATTGGAAAGATCTAAACAGGAATCTATTAACCTTTGTGTCATCCTCCCCCGTCCTGCCCTTCCTTCCTTTCTTCCTTCTTTCTTTCTTTCCTTCCTTCCTTCCTTCCTTCCTTCCTTCCTTCTGTCCTTCTTTCCTCCCTCCTTTCCTTCCTTCCTTCCTTTCCTTCTTTCCTTCCTCCCTCCTTTCCTTCCTTCCTTCTTTCCTTCCTCCCTCCTTCCTTCCCTCATTCCTTCCTCTGTCCTCCCTTCCTTCCTTCCTTCCTTCCTTCCTTCCTCCCTCCTTTCCTGCCTTCCTTCTTTCCTTCCTCCCTCCTTTCCTTCCGTCTTCCTCCCTTCCTCCCTCCTTTCCTTCCTTCCTTCTTTCCTTCCTCCCTCCTTCCTTCCCTCATTCCTTCCTCTGTCCTCCCTTCCTTCCTTCCTTCCTTCCTTCCTTCCTTCCTTCCTCCCTCCTTTCCTGCCTTCCTTCTTTCCTTCCTCCCTCCTTTCCTTCCGTCTTCCTCCCTTCCTTCCTTCCTTCCTTCCTTCCTTCATTCCTTCCTCCCTCCCTCCCTTATTTAAGGCAGCATTTCTGATTTTTATACCATTGTCGTCTCTCTTGTGATCAGCAGCAGCATTTCTACTTCCAACCTAACGGCTCTAATATGCCCTCGCAGCAGATCCAGCAAACTAAAATACAAGCTAAACTATAATGAAACGCTGTGTTTGCTAAGTTAGCGGAAATAACCCGGTCAGACCTGCTCCACCTGCCTGATGGATGGTGCTGGACATCGTTGGCCGTTAATGTTTAAACGTAAGTCAACATACATTCAGAGGACCGTACAGCTGTTTCCCTTCAAGGCTAATTCATATAACTCGTGGTATGTTTGTTGTTGTCGGGCATTATGGGAAAAACGTAAGATCTGATTTTGGTAAAAGGAGAAGAAGAAAGGATAGTCGGAGGTAGAGTAGATACGGCAGCATCATAACATCAAAGCATCGAATTATATAATAATTAATAATAATCATATTCAACCGTTCCTTTTAGCAGGAAGCCAATTTGCCACAATCATAGTACGGTATATTCTAGTTGTAAATGAAGTATAACGTTAACGGCTGAAACAGAGAGAACCGTTTGTGCTTCAGAGTCAAACTGGGAGGAAATGATTAGAGAGGAGGGTTTTTTTAAATCCCTGCATTGCAGAACAAATCCAAAGTCTTTAGGGCAAGTCTTCATGTTGGATTGGTGACACGCAGTCTGCAGTAAAGCAAAGGGTTCTTTAGAAGATGGAACAGGCGCCATTTAAGGAAGGAAGGGAGGGAGGGAGGAAGGAGGGAGGAAGGAAAGGAGTAAGGAGGGAGGGAGGGAGGGAGGGAGGAAGGGAGGAAGGAAAGGAGGAATAGAAGAAGGAATTAAGAAGAGAAGGAAGGGACGAAGGAAAGGAGGAAGGAAGGAAGGAAGAAACGAAGGAAGGAAGGAAAGGAGTTAGGAGGGGGGGAAGGGAGGAAGGGAGGAAGGAAGGAAAAGAGAAAGGAATTTAGAAGAAGGAAGGGACGAAGGAAAGAAGTAAGGACTGAAGGAACAAAAGGAGGAAGGAGGACAAGAGGAAGGAAGGAAGGAGAGAAGGAAGGAAGGAAGGAGAGAAGGAAGGAAAGAAGGAAAGGAGTACGGAGGGAGGTAGGAAGGATAGGAGGGAGGGAGAAAGGAAGGAAGGGTTAGGGTTAGGGAAGGAAGGAGAGGAGTAAGGACGAAAAGAGGAAGGAATTTAGGAGAGGAGGAAGGAAGGAAGGAAGGAAGGAAAGGAAAGGAGTAAGGAGGGAGGGAGGGAAGCAAGAAAGGAAGCCAGCAAGCAAGGAATGATGGAAGGAGGAGGGAGAAAAGGGAGGGAGCTCCTTTCCTTCCTCTCTTTCCTCCCTCTCTCTTTCCTCCCTTCCTTCCTTCCTTCCTACATCCCCTTTTCTTTCATCCTTCTTCCTCCCTTCCTTCTTTCTTTCCTTCCTCTCTCTTTCCTCCCTTCCTTCCTTCCTTCCTCCATCCCCTTTTCTTCTTTCCTTCTTTCCTCCCTTCCTTCTTTCTTTCCTTCCTCTCTCTTTCCTCCCTTCCTTCCTTCCTTCCTCCATCCCCTTTTCTTTCTTCCTTCTTCCTCCCTTCCTTCTTTCTTTCCTTCCTCTCTCTTTCCTCCCTTCCTTCCTTCCTTCCTCCATCCCCTTTTCTTCTTTCCTTCTTTCCTCCCTTCCGTCCTTCCTCCCTCCTATCCTTCCTCCCTTTCCTTCCTCCCTTCTTCCTCCCTTCCTTCCTTGACTCGAGGACAACAGGAGGGTTCAGACACAGTTACAGATACTGAGCTCATCTTCACCATCATCCACCTCCATAAACGTAGCGTTGCATTCAAAGGAAAAAAATGTTTCCTGTGAACATAATCGAGGCAGCGATGATATTTTCTAACGATCCATAAATGAGGAAATGAATTTAGTTTCTTATATAAATGTAATTTATGAAGAGATGGAGGTTTGTCTTTGTCTTTAATCGTCTTCACTGCTTCCATTCAGACCATCAGCTTGGTATTTTCACGTTTGGAACCAACAGTTTAGCTGGTGGCTCACTGAGCATGCTCCAGGCACACACACACACACACACACACACACACACACGCACACGCACACGCACACACACATACATGCACACACACACAGACACACACACACAGACACACACACACAGACACACACACTCACACTCACACTCACACACACACATACATGCACACACATACATGCACACACACACAGGCACACACACACACACACAGGCACACACACACACACAGACACACACACAGGAACACACACACACACACACACACACACACATACATGCACACACACACACACACACACACACACACACACACACACACACACACACACATACATGCACACATACTGCAGCTGCTTCAGCAGAACTAAAATGGAGATGGTACATGTAGCCGTGTGTGTGTGTGTGTGTGTGTGTGTGTGTGTGTGTGTGTGTGTGTGTGTGTGTGTGTGTGTGTGTGTGTGTCTCCTTGTCTGCTGACAGTAACCTACTTTTATGGAGCCCACTCACTCAGAATGATAAAAATACTGCAATTCTCCTCTTCCTCCTCCTCTTCCTCTTTCTCTCCGTCTATCTCTACTTCCATCTCCGACTCCGACTCTCCTTCGCTCTCCTCTTCCTCTCCTCTACCTCATCACTCCCTCCATCTCTCCCTTCTTTTTTTTACATCCTCATTTATCCCTTTCTCTCATTGTCATCTTCACCTCCATCTTCTTCCCCCTTCTCTTCCCTCTTCTTCCTGTTTTAATCCATCACTCCTTTCTTCTTCTTCTTCTCTCCTCCTTTACTCCCCCTTCACTTTTATTGCCTTCTTTCTTTCACTTTCTCCCTCCATTTATAACCCTCTTTCTCTCCTTCACCTCCTATTCTCCCTCTTTCTCTCCTTTACCTCCTATTCTCCCTCTTTCTCTCCTTTACCCCCTACTCTCCCTCTTTCTCTCCTTTACCTCCTACTCTCCCTCTTTCTCTCCTTTACCTCCTATTCTCCCTCTTTCTCTCCTTTACCTCCTACTCCCCCTCTTTCTCTCCTTTACCTCCTACTCTCCCTCTTTCTCTCCTTTACCTCCTACTCTCCCTCTTTCTCTCCTTTACCTCCTACTCTCCCTCCTTCTCTCCTTTACCTCCTACTCTCCCTCTTTCTCTCCTTTACCACTATTCTCCCTCTTTCTCTCCTTTACTCCTTTACCTCCTACTCTCCCTCTTTCTCTCCTTTACCTCCTACTCCCCCTCTTTCTCTCCTTTACCTCCTACTCTCCCCCTTTCTCTCCTTTACCTCCTATTCTCCCTTTTTCTCTCCTTTACCTCCTACTCTCCCTCTTTCTCTCCTTTACCTCCTATTCTCCCTCTTTCTCTCCTTTACCTCCTACTCTCCCTCTTTCCCTCCTTTACCTCCTACTCTCCCTCTTTCCCTCCTTTACCTCCTACTCTCCATCTTTCTCTCCTTTACCTCCTATTCTCCCTCTTTCTCTCCTTTACCTCCTACTCTCCCTCTTTCTCTCCTTTACCTCCTACTCTCCCTCTTTCTCTCCTTTACCTCCTATTCTCCCTCTTTCTCTCCTTTACCTCCTATTCTCCCTCTTTCTCTCCTTTACCTCCTACTCTCCCTCTTTCCCTCCTTTACCTCCTACTCTCCCTCTTTCTCTCCTTTACCTCCTACTCTCCATCTTTCTCTCCTTTACCTCCTATTCTCCCTCTTTCTCTCCTTTACCTCCTACTCTCCCTCTTTCTCTCCTTTACCTCCTACTCTCCCTCTTTCTCTCCTTTACCTCCTACTCTCCCTCTTTCTCTCCTTTACCTCCTACTCTCCCTCTTTCTATCCTTTACCTCCTATTCTCCCTCTTTCTCTCCTTTACCTCCTATTCTCCCTCTTTCTCTCCTTTACCTCCTATTCTCCCTCTTTCTCTCCTTTACCTCCTACTCTCCCTCTTTCTCTCCTTTACATCCTACTCTCCCTCTTTCTCTCCTTTACCTCCTACTCTCCCTCTTTCTCTCCTTTACCTCCTATTCTCCCTCTTTCTCTCCTTTACCTCCAGTTCTCCCTCTTTCTCTCCTTCACCTCCTATTCTCCCTCTTTCTCTCCTTTACCTCCTACTCTCCCTCTTTCTCTCCTTTACCTCCTACTCTCCCTCTTTCTCTCCTTTACCTCCTACTCTCCCTCTTTCTCTCCTTTACCTCCCTCCTATTCTCCCTCTTTCTCTCCTTTACCTCCTACTCTCCCTCTTTCTCTCCTTTACCTCCCTCCTACTCTCCCTCTTTCTCTCCTTTACCTCCTTCCTACTCTCACTCTTTCTCCACTCCTCTGTTTTTTCTCCCTTCTACTTTCACTCTTTTTCTTTTCCACTTTTCCACTTTTTCTCTCCCTTTCCTACCTTTCTCCTCCCTTCTTTTTTTCTGATTCCTCATTCTTTCATTCACTCTGTTTCTTCCGATCCCTCTTCCGATCCCTCTTCCTCCCATCCTGGTGATGGATGCTGACGTTGCGGCCGTGGGCCCGGCTGACTTAGGGAAGAAGGGATGGAGGAGAACAGCTCAAGAGTGTCTTCCGGCACGAGTGGTCCAGATTAAGACGAAAGAGAGGAAGCTTTGACTTAGACAGGGTAGCATGAGAGAAAGAAAGAGAAGAGAAGGGGGGAAGATTAAGAGAGAGGGAGAGAGAGATGGCGGAGAGATATGATGCCTTTGGCTGGATGAGAAAAATGGATGGAGGTATAGGAGGAAGTGGAAGCTGCTGGATGAAGAAATGGGTTGAGGAAGAGATTGAGGGCTTTTTGGATGAAAGAGATTTTGAAGCAGTCGAGATCTGATATTTTTTTAAATAATCAGAATAATGTTTGTAACAATTTATTTTACATTTGTGTAAACTATGAATGAGTTGCACTGCTGTACTACGCTTATTTAAAGAATGCTTATCTTGTAAAACTTGAGAAATAGAATAAAGGGGAAACTTTATTGTGGTGGATGTTTCCTTTACATCAGCAAAAGACATCATCGTATTAGTTGTTAATGTGTTAATTTTGGGG
>NC_070579.1:7927276-7932276 GCF_027409825.1 Scomber japonicus
TCCTTCTTTCCTTCCTTCCTTGGCCTGAGGACAACAGGAGGGTTAAACCTTATTTGCAGTTAGAATTTAGAGGATATTTGACTGTGTGTCCCTTTTTATGCAATTTCTCCTCTATGCATGTTTGTGAAGGAGAGAAGGTAGGAGAGAGAGAGAGAGAGAGAGAACGAGCGAGAGAGCGAGCCAGTGCTTGCGTCACTCCAATAAAGGAACTGACTCTTGCTGAGTCGAGTGCTACACAGTTTCATTTATTTGATAAAGCTTCATTTGGTGTGATTTAAAATCTCCCCCTCATCAGGCTCGGCTCCCCTAAAGCACAACCTCAGCGCCACACCAAAACGCCTCATCAGCTGAAAACACACACACACACACACACACACACACACACACACACACACACACACACACCCTGTGTATACACATGCACAGACCAGCAAACTAGCACAAGAGGACATTTTTCACAGGGTGACTGAAAGTGAGGTTTATTTAAATAGGTGTGGGTAGTTTTGAGGAGGTTTTGGCTTGTAGTGTGTAGACAGATATTTAACAGGTGGATAAATATATATATATATAATTCTTCACCACTGTGGCTGTATACATGCAACATTAAGGATAGATGTGAGGGTATATGTTGGTTTCACTTTTGATGTATTACCCAGGCGGGGAGTTCTGGTCCTCTGAAATGAGGCCAACCAGGAAGTAACTTAGAACTGCATTCTATCAAAAGGCCACCAGGGGGCGACCGTCTCTATACAAGTCAATGGAGAATTCACCAACTTCTCACTTGATTTCTAACCTCAGTAAACGTTTTCAAAATGTGTTTATGGTCTCAATCGCTAGTTTAAAGCCTTCTTCAATGCAGTATGATGTTCATTTGGGACATTTTGGCCTCCCTGATTTTGTATTTGACGATAAAGCAGGGTATGCATTAGGGCGTGGCTACGTCCTGATTGACAGGTTGATTGCCCAATGTCCTCGAGATCCAGCCTTTGCAACCATAGCAACCTCCCCGCTCTGCCCATGGCCCGCCTCATGCCCATATAAGTAGAATCCGTGTTTTTATTTTTCCCAGCATGCACCTGAAATTTTCAAGATGGCGCTGCCCAGATTCGAAACTATTGGCTTCCGAGCAGCAGTCCACAAACCAATGGGTGACATCACGGATGTTACGTCCATTTCTTTTATACAGTCTATGGTATTACCACATATCTCTCCTCCAGTGATTGCCTGAACAGACCCACTGCTTTACTTTGAATAGGTGTGATACTGGGAGGGAAATAAATGAGACTTACATATATGCTGTAGTGGACTGGTCAGTGTCAGGATATGTGGTTAAAAGTTGAGTTTCCTAGAAAAGTTCAAGTGGGGACCAAAACATTTGTAACCCGAAAGCTTTGAAAAAACAAAACAAAAAAAAAACTGTCATTAGCCTCGTTTCCACCTAAAGTTTCAGGTACTTCAGACCCAGAGGAATCTCAGAGACTAAACTTAGAGCTTAAAGTCCCAGAGGTGCAGTCCTGTTTGTGTTTCCACCTGCAAACTAGACCAATGAGGAACTTAAAAACATGATGGCAGCATTTGAGAAGCAGTGTTAACACCGACAGAGGTTTCTCCTGTTCTTTGAATCTACGGCTGCATGAGATGGATGGAATGAATGAATGAATGAATGAATGAATGAATGGAAAGGAGAAATGCAGAGGAGGAAGATGAAACTTAAACTAAGAGTGTCCATCGCCACAGTAAACCATCTGTTGAGTGTTTGATAATTATTTATTTGTGTTTTAGAGCGTAGTAGAAACAGGATGTTACTCACCTACTTGCAAGGTGCAAGGAGAGGGGGAAAAAAGTCTGAAGTCAAAGCTCCAGCAACGCTCGTAGTATAGGAGAACTTTATTAAGAGATGAACACACATTACAAGCAGCATTTATAAAGTAAAGGGTGTTTAAAAAAAAAAATCCAAAAAGATAAAAAAAAAAAACTACACACAAATAATTTACTTTAGAACGTAACCAACATGAAACCATCAGAAAATAGTATATAATAATTTATTTAACTCATTCGTTGCTTCCTTTCTCACGTCCACTGCTCCCTCCTATATTAACAATATGATACAACATGACAAGATACGGTACGGTACGCCACGACACAAGATTTGGTATGATATGATACGGTACGATACGGTACGATATGGTACGATACAGTAGGATACAACACGATATAACACAAGATACGATATGATGCAATATAATATGGTACGACGCAATACGATACAGTACGATATGATATATATGATTTTTTCTCACCACAATTTGAAGATTAAGATGACACCAATCACTCTTTCAACATGAGCGTTCATAAAGAAACAGAAAAGTACAGGTACAGGATAAATATATAAAGTCTGAAGACTGATTACTATAAATCTCTCATGAATCCACTTCCTGCTGCTGGTGTTCAGCCATTTTAACATTTAGCTTAGAAAAATGGAACCTGTGCCTAAATACCAATCATCCCTCTCTCTGTAATAAGATAATACACTAGCTGGCAGCTGTGTGTGTGTGTGTGTGTGTGTGTGTGTGTGTGTGTTACAGTGTGTGTGTGTGTGTTGCAGTGTGTGTGTCTGTGTGTGTGTTGCTGTGTGTGTGTCTGTGCTCTAATACACAATAATATGCAACAGAGCAGTAAAATATTGCTGATGTGGGATATTCTCATTGTGTGTGTGTGTGTGTGTGTGTGTGTGTGTGTGTGTGTGTGTGTGTGTGTGTGTGTGTGTGTGTGTGTGTGTGTGTGTGTGTTTGCACATCTGTCTATGTTCATGCTGTTTGCACACATGCTGTCGTGTGTGTGTGTGTGTGTGTGTGTGTGTGTGTGTGTGTGTGTGTGTGTGTGTGTGTGTGTGTTTAATTGTTTGCCTTAAGTAGCCGCCTGCAGTGGAAAGAAGAGATAAAGAGTGAAAGGAGGACCGACTGTGTGTGTGTGTGTGTGTGTGTGTGTGTGTGTGTGTGTGTGTGTGTGCGTGCGTGCGTGTCTCTGTGTGTGTGTGTGTGTGTGTGTGTGTGTGTGTGTGAGAGGTCAGTGTATTTGGCAGGGACGGCCTTGTTTGTGGCCATCAGAAAGCCATTTTAATTAACGAGAGAGGAACACACACACATTTTTGCTGTTCACCAAAAATACTGATGCCAAAAAATACTGCTCTCTAATTGCTTCTTTCTTTCTGTCTTTCTATCTTTCTTTCTGTCTTTCTTTCTTTGTCTTTCTGCCTTTCTTTCTTTCTTACTTTCTTTCTTTCTGTCTTTCTTTCTTTCTGTTCTTTCTGTCTTTCTTTCTGTCTTTCTTTATTTCTTTCTTTCTTTCTTTCTTTCTTTCTGTCTTTCTTTATTTCTTTCTTTCTTTCTTTCTTTCTTACTTACTTTCTTTCTATCTTTCTGTCTTCCTTTCTTTCTTTCTGTCCTTTCTTTCTTTTCTTTTCTTCTTTTTTCTTTCTCTTTTTCTGTCTTTCTTTCTGTTCTTTATTTCCGTCTTTCTTTCTTTGTCTTTCTTTCTTTCTGTCTTTGTCTTCCTGTCCTTTCTTTCTTTCTGTCTTTCTTTCTTTCTGTCTTTCTTTCTTTCTTTCTTTCTTTCTTTGTGTCTTTGTCTTCCTGTCCTTTCTTTCTTTCTGTCTTTCTTTCTTTCTTTCTGTCTTTCTTTCTTTCTTTCTTTCTTTCTGTCTTTCTTTCTTTCTTTGTCTGTCTTTCTTTCTTTCTGTCTTTGTCTTTCTGTCCTTTCTTTCTTTCTTTATGTCTTTCTTTCTTTCTTTATGTCTTTCTTTCTTTCTTTCTTTCTTTCTTTCTTTCTTTATGTCTTTCTTTCTTTCTGTCTTTCTTTCTGTCTTTCTTTCTGTCTTTCTTTCTTTCTTTCTTTCTGTCTTTGTCTTTCTGTCCTTTCTTTATTTCCGTCTTCCTGTCTTTCTTTCTTTCTTTCTTTCTTTCTGTCCTTTCTTTCTGTCTTTCTTTCTTTCTGTCTGTCTTTCTTTCTTTCTGTCCTTTCTTTCTGTCTTTCTTTCTTTCTGTCTGTCTTTCTTTCTTTCTGTCCATTCTGTCTTTCTTTCTGCCTTTCTTTCTTTTTGTCTTTCTTTCTTTCTTACTTTCTTTCTTACTGCCTTTCTTTCTTTGTCTTTCTTTCTTTCTGTCTTTCTTTCTGTCTTTCTGTCTTTGTTTCTTTCTTTCTTTCTTTCTTTCTGTCTCTCTGTTCTGGTCCCGTTCCTGTATCTCAGGAATATAAAAGAGGGGCTAATAAGGAAGGAGACATTAAAATGAGGAGAAAAGATATGAGATGAAATGTGATGGATTCCAGGGAGGAGAGGAGAGGAGAGGAAAAGGAAAGAGGTCATTTACTTTTTTTGCCGTCAGTTTGAGGAAGAAAAAAAGGATAAGACAAGTAGAAAAAGAAAGATGGAGATTAAAAAAATACAAAAGAAAAAGATGATGAGAGAAAGAATATGAACGGACGGACGGACGGAAAATCAATGAGGATAAAGAAGAAGAAGAAGAAGAAGAAAAAACACAACAAAAAGAAAAGGAAAGATTTCTAGACAGATATAGAAAGAGACTGCAGGGAGGTAAAGAAATGGGAGGAAACAAGAGAGAGGGACACACACACACACACACACACACACACACACACACACACACACACACACACACACACACACACACGCGCACACACACACACACACACACACACACACACACACAGAGGGAGTGTTACCTCCTGCTTTCAGCGGGTTGTTAGGCCAGCAGAGTGTGTGTCTGCTGAATAATAGATGCTGTAGCAGGCTAGTATGTAATCTGCACACACACACACACACACACACACACACACTCACACACACACACACACACACACACACACACACACACACAATGCATCTGTTGTGAGCTGCATAAGGTTACTGTAGATTGATCTGCAGCCAGTTGATAGAACGGTTACTATAGCGACTTCACCAAAAAGAAACAAAAGATCATGAG
>NC_070579.1:7934776-7939776 GCF_027409825.1 Scomber japonicus
CCTCCTGTTGTCCTCGAGTAAAGGAAGGAAGGGAGGGAAGGAGGGAAGGAAAGGAGGTTGGAGGGAGGAAGGAAGGGAGGGAGGAAGAAGGAAGGAAAGGAGGGAGGAAGGGAAAGAAGGAAGGAAGGGAGGGAGGAAGGAGGGAAGGAAGGAAGGGAGGAAGGAAGAAGGAAGAAAAGGAGGAAGGGAGGAAGGGAAGGAGGGAGGAAGGAAGGGAGGAAGGGAAAGAAGGAAGGGAGTGAGGGAGGGAGGAAGGAAGGGAGGAAGGAAGGAGGGAAGGAAGGGAGGAAGGAAGAAGGAAGAAAAGGAGGGAGGAAGGGAGGAAGGGAAAGAAGAAAAGGAGGGAGGAAGGAAGGGAGGAAGGGAAAGAAGGAAAGGAGGGACGAAGGAAGGGAGGAAGGGAAAGAAGGAAGGGAGGAAGGGGGGAGGAAAGGAGGAAGGAAGAAGGAAGAAAAGGAGGGAAGGAAGGGAGGAAGGAAGAAGGAAGAAAAGGAGGAAGGGAAAGGAGGGAGGGAAGGAAGAAGGAAAGGAGGGAGGGAAGGAAGAAGGAAGGGAGGGAGGGAGGAAGGTAGGAGAGAGGAAAGAAGGAAGGAGGGAGGAAAGAAAAAGAAGGAGGGAAGGAAAGGAGGGAGGAAAGAAGGAAGGAGTGAGGAAAGAAAGAGAGAAGGAAGGAAGGGTTGGAAAGAAGGACAGAATGACAGAAGGAAGGAAGGAAGGGAGGAAGGAAAGAAGGAACAAGTCAAAACAGACGGGGTCAATTTGACCCGGGAGGATGACACAGGGGTTAAAGATCCCCTCTAGTCATTTTCTATAAGACTCATAAAGTCAAAGTTTCCACGTCACTCTGGACAATGATCGGTTTCATATCAGTTGTGATGTCACAAATCACGCTCGTTGGTCGGCGCCTTAAAACTCAGATTTAAGGGGAAGCACAGAGGAACTTTAATCCCTCGGCGGATTTATTGGACAGTCTGACATTAGGGAGCATAAAACATATACGAAGAGAGAAGAAGAGCTCCGGGCCAGTCTGGCAACCGGCCACGAGAACGACATAACGCTGGGACATTCTTAACCCTCCTGTTGTCCTCGAGTCAAGGAAGGAAAGGAGGGAGGAAGAAGGAGGGAAAGGAGGGAAAGGAGGGAGGAAGGAAGGAAAGGAGGAAGAAAGAAGAAAGGAGGAAGGACAGAGGGAGGGAGGAAGGAAGGAAGGAGTAAGGAAAGGAAGGAGGGAAAGGAGGTAGGAAGGAAATGAGGAAGGAAGGAAAGGAGGGAGGACAGAAAGAGAGAAGGAAAGAAGGAAAGAGGGAGGAAGAAGAAGGGAAAGGAGGGAGGAAGGAAGGAAGGAAGGGAGGGAGGAAGAGGAAAGGAAGGAGGGAAAGGAGGGAGGGAAGGAAAGAAGAAGGAAGGAAGGAAAGGAGGAAGGAAAGAAAGAGAGAAGGAAGGAAAGGAGGAAGGAAAGAAAGAGAGAAGGAGGTAAGGAAGGAAAGGAGGGAGCGAGGAAAAAAAGAACAAGTCAAAACAGACGAGGTCAATTTCAGCAGCAGTGTGTGTGTGTGTGAATGATTGTAATGTACATGTGCTGGAAATGAAGTGTGTGTGTGTGTGTGTGTGTGTGTGTGTGTGTGTGTGTGTGTGTGTGTGTGTGTGTGTGTGTGTGTGTGTGTGTGTGTGTGTGTCGGTGATACCTGTTGGTGTGATGTTGGCCTTAACTCCAGCTGTACTCCGTTTGAATGGATGATCCTCACCACCATCATTGCTAACTGCATCGTCCTGGCTCTGGAGCAGCATCTTCCCGACGGAGACAAGACGCCTCTGTCCGAACGACTGGTAACACACACACACACACACACACACACACACACACAAATACACACTTTATGCACACATTTAGTATGCAGTGTTTTAGCAGAACTATATTCTCATGCCGATTCATATTATATCACCTACACATGTTATATTTTATCCAAAGTGACGGCTCTATTTTTTTATATTATGGAGGTTTTAAGGCATTCTGGTTAAAGACCGTGTAAAGTGAGACATTAGTGTTCAGGATTTAGTGGACAGGTGGGTCTGAAAATCACTGCCGCGTTAGCATAAACCCGCCCCTGCTGCTGTAGAGGTATAAATACATTCAGCGCACACTACTACTACTACAGTCTACAGTTAGCCACTTAGCTGAGTTAGCCGCCGAGTTAGCCGCTGAGTTAGCAGCAGAAAGCTCTCAGATGTAGCGTCCATGTTTCTGGTAGAGGTGGTGACTTTGATTGACAGGTGACACTTGGTAGGGGGCGGGGTTTCAGCGGACTCGGAGGCCACAGCCACAGCGTTTGGTAGCAGAGAAAGAGGCTGATTTTTACACAACTTTGAAGCCTAATTTAATATATTTGGCGATTTTTTTAATCATTCAAATTTGGCAGGGTGGTTAACAACACACTTTTCTGTGGTATGTCAAACTCAGAACACATATTTATTATTACTCTACACGGACTTTAAGATGGTTTTGCGATGCTTCTAGAAATAAGAAATAGTGAAGACTTTTAGCATTAAAATAAAGTCCACACGCACAACAAACGCACAATCTGACCCACACTGACCCTCAATTCCTCCTTTTCTTCCTGTTTCCTTTCAATCCTTCCACCCCTCTCTGCAGGAGGAGACGGAGCCCTACTTCATAGCCATCTTCTGTTTTGAGTCGGGGATAAAGATCCTGGCTCTGGGTTTTGCGTTACATAAGGGCTCCTACCTGAGAAACGGCTGGAACGTCATGGACTTCGTGGTCGTGCTCACCGGGTGAGTCCAGTGATTACAACCTTTCGCTTTTTCTATTATGTCCTCTCTCAGAGAAATTGTTGTTTTTCTTTTCTTGGCTGTTTTATTTGTGTACTTTTTTTTTTATTGTCCACATGGTGCCTAATGTGGACCCTCCTCTTCATAGTAAAACATGCAGGATATTGCCCTTTAACCCTCCTGTTGTCCTCGAGTTGAGGAAGGAAAGTAGGGAGGGAGGGAGGAAGGAAGAAGAAGGAAGGAAAGGAGGGAGGTAGGAAGGAAAGGAGAGAGGAAAGAAGGAAGGAGGGAAGGAGGAAGGAAGGAGGAAGGAAAGAAGGAAGGAGGGAAGGAGGAAGGAAAAGGAGGGGAGGGAGGAAAGAAGGAAGGAGCGAGGCAGGGAGGAAGGAAGAAGAAGGAAGGAAGGAAAGAAGGAGGGAAGGAAGAAGGAAGGAGGGAGGAAAGAAAGAGATATGGAGGCAAGGAAGGGAGGGAGGGAGGAAAGAAGGAAGGAAAGGAGGGAGGAAAGAAGAGATGAAGGAAGAAGGAAGGAAGGAAGGAAGAAGGCAGGAAAGGAGGAAAGAAAGAAGGAAGGAAAGGAAGAAGGAAGGAAGAAAGGAGGAAAGAAAGAACAAGTCAAAACAGACAGGGTCAATTTGACCCGGGAGGACGACAGGAGGGTTAGGGTTAGGGTTAGTTGGGGGCAATCAGGAATCAATCAGTTTACTTTTGCTCCAGATTGAATCATTTAAATAATCAATCACACAACTGTTACTCTGCAGCGTTACTTCCCTCTTTCTGGATCTTAAGAACATCTTCATCATCAACCTGGTTCCTCTTCATTATTTACCTTGATGGAGGAAGCTGTATGTGTATTTTCAAACTAAAAGCACGCTCTGAGTGAAACAGTAAAACCTCTCCTGCTCTATAACAAAGCTCCGGGACAAAGGGCAGACTGTTCTCCTCTACTTAATGTTTCTGTGTGCTTCGGCTGCATCTTCATAGAGTTCACAGACGGACTGACGTGTCTTTGGTTACATCACATAGAAAATATTATATATCCACTATAATCTATCTGATACTTAAATGATATAATATATCAAATTCACTTATTGGTAGGGTTTAGTTTTTTCTGTTCTTATATTTATTATAAAAGTATTTGGGGATTTATTTCCTTTATTAACCCTCCTGTTTGTCCTCGAGTCAAGGAAGGAAAGGAGAGAGGGAGAAGGAGGGAGGAAGGAAGGAAAGGAGGAAGGAAAGAGGGAGGGAGGAAGAAGGAAGGATGGAGGGAGGGAAGGAAGGAAGGAAGGAAAGGAGGGAGGAGGAAGGAGGAAGGGAAGGAAAGAAGGAAGGAGAGGAGGGAGGAAAGAAATAGAGAAGGAAGGAAGGAGGAAGGAAAGGAAGAAGGAAGGAAGTAAACGAAAGAAGGAACAAGTCAAAACAGACGGGGTTAATTTGACTCCATCTGACATGAGGGTTAAAGAACCAGCGGCTCTTCCTGATTTTTTTCCTTCACTTTCTATCACTAACAACGTAACGTGTGAGCTGTCCACGCTGTAAGACGAGCCTGTTTTCTGGAAGCTGGATGAATGTGAGAGAACATCCTCGTAAAACAATCTGGTATTTTTTGTAGAGGAAAAAAAATCAGTATGAACTAGAAATAATGAGAATTTTGATTCTGGTGTGTGTAAAGAGACCAGAAGTGTGTGTCCGTATGTGTTTCCCTGTGTGTGTGTGTGTGTGTGTGTGTGTGTGTGTGTGTGTGTGTGTGTGTTGGTGTGTTTTCTTGTGTGGTCTAAATATGGCTGCCAGAGCGATAAAGGAGGAGAGAGAGAGAGAGTGTGAGAGAGGGGGATGGGCGGAGATGGTAACGAGATATAGTGTTTGTCACAGGAGAAAGCCTGGAAAATAGACAGACATGTGTATATTTACACAGATACACACACACACACACACACACACACACACACACACACACACACACACACACACACACACACACACACACACACACTGATTTCAGTTGATTTCAGTGTGTTTTATTAGCACTTATAAATGTAGTGTTAAGATCACAAATCTCAATTTTTACATTTAATCTTACTCTGAATCGTGTGCGCGTGTGTGTGTGTGCGTGTGTGTGTGTGTGTGTGCATGTGTGTGTGTGTGTGTGTGTGCGTGCATCATATAGTAGCATGACTTCCTCTCTTTTCTCTCTGGAACACACTCGCTCA
>NC_070579.1:7942276-7949776 GCF_027409825.1 Scomber japonicus
AGAAAAAAACAGAGAGAGAGAGAGATGGAATACAAGATGGGTTTGGGGCCGTTAAAAAGAAAGGAGTGAGAGGCACAGAGGAGGTAGAGGTAGAGGAGGAAGACCACAGGAAGGAGGGATGAGTGATGGGTGGGTGGGAGGTGGGAGGTGGGAGGTGGGGGTGCAGAGGAGGTGAGAGGGATGTATGGAGAATGAGAGAGTGTGTGAGAGGTTTGGTAGAAGGATGGGAGGAGGAGGAGGAGGAGGAGGAGGGAAGGCAAAGATGGAGACGGAAGAAGAAAGGGGGGGAGGGAGGGGAGAGAGAGAGAGAGGGAAATGAGAAAGAGCAAACGCCGAGAGGAGCATGCTCATAGAGGGAGTGTGTGTGTGTGTGTGAGAGAGAGAGAGAGAGAGAGAGAGAGGGAGAGAGGGAGAGTGAAGAGAGAGAGAGAGAGAGAGAGAGAGAGAGAGAGAGAGCTGCAGTAACCTGCTTTTCCCTGCTCCCTATGATCAATCACTCAGCACAGCCCATATAACACTCTGCTGTTATCTTATGGTGCATACACACACACACACACACACACACACACACACAGTATCTATGTGAGAGTGTACACACAATTACCATGCTTGGCCTGTATTGCCAATTATAGTCATATATTTCAAGTCTTCATGTATATTAATGTAGAGTATTTTTAATTGAATGCAAGGTCTCGGTGTGAACGCATGCAGTAAGAAGAGAGCATACGTGTGTTTACTATGTTTCCTCTGTGTGTGTGTGTGTGTGTGTGTGTGTGTGTGTGTGTGTGTTCTTGTATTCCTATCAATGTGAGGATCCCTGAGAGCGGAGAGATGTGGTGGGAAGAAGTAAAGACTCTTGCTTCTGCACTGTGTGTGTGTGTGTGTGTGTGTGTGTGTGTGTGTGTAATACTCTGATTGGCTTTTTTTCTGGATGTATCCAAATTTAAAACTTTATTATATTTAAATGTATTCATTGACGATTTCAGTTGCAGTTTTAGTTTTCGTAAATTAGGGTAAAAACTGTTCTGTGATGAAGGTGAGGGTAAAGATTTCAGCTCAGCATATAGATGTAGTAGTAAATACTGTATGTGCATCAGGAGCAGAGTAATGAGTTATATTAACGAGGGTGTTGTGCAGTAATGCATTACACTAATTTGATTGCCGCCTTGCACAAAACCTGGCTCTCACAAACCCTGAAATACAAACGTATAGAAGAGAAGAGAAAAGTCTTTATTGTCATTAGGCATGAGATGATAACCGTGTTCAAGGTATACCACGATATGAAAAAGTCACGATACCCGAAACCGCCAAATTTTCTGTCATACCGTTCCTAAAGGTATGAGACGTTTGTTGTCTGGTCAAAGACAGAAAGTGCTGCTCAGAAATCCCTCAGGTGGTGCAGCTTTATTTTTCTTCCTTTTAGGAACATTTTGGAGCTGTAATCGAAATACCGCCATACTGTGAAACCGTGATATTTTTGCTTATGGTTATCATACCGGCAGAATCTCATACCGGCCCATGCCTAATTGTCATTGTACATGTACAACGAAATTGAAAGCAATCCTTCTGGTTCCATTAGTAAAAAAAGAAAGAAAGTGCTTATAAAAGAATAAAATAAATAAGTAATTAGTACTAAAAAAAAAAAAAACGCATAATACATTAGAGCTGAAAAACCCCTCCTGCACCACATGCTTGTTTGTAGCATCCATTGACGGTATTGTGGATGGTGGCCGAGCAACATTAGCATCATTAGCATCATTACACCTCACTCACCAGACTGTGATAAGATTTGGTAAGATAATTCAGGTTCCCCTACTAAATGATTTGATGATTTTTATATATTTTTAGTGACTCTAGTCTGGCATGACTCTGGATGTTTGATAAAAAGCTGGACACCACATTTCAAGGTGGTGCTCCATTCATTCAGGAAAGTTACTCTACGAAGGCAAACACCAAAAAAAAGGTTCCACATGTGCATCAACCTTCTCAACCTGCCATCTCAAATTATAGACTTTACATTGAGATGGCTTTACATTTGTAGAAGAGATTTTTAGGTCTACTAAATTTAGACAATGCTTTCTGGGCAGCAGCAGATTTTCTAAACCTTTTCTGTTGCAGTACCAAAATCTACCACCAGGACAAAGCTGACTCGTATTAACACAACCGTGACTGGCTGGATTTTCATAATGTTTCCAGTTGTCTTTAAGAAGTTGAACCTTTTTCTATTTCATGTTTGATGCATTAAGCTTTAAAGTTATTTGGGGGCATTCAAAGATGTTATTATCAGTGTCTTAATCTGCTTTTCTAAGCTCTGACAATGCTTTTTGGGCAGCAGCAGAATTTCTAAACTTTTTCTGTTGCAGTACCAAAATCTACCACCAGGACAAAAAAAACTGACTCTGCTTCTGCACAACCAGCCGTATTAATACAACCGTGACTGATTGGATGTTCATAATATTTCCAGTTGTCTTTAAGAAGTTGAACCTTTTTCTATTTCATGTTTTTGGTGACTGTTAAGGCCATTGTACATTAATAATTTCCATATGTTGAGTCTTACTTGAATATTGTGTATTTGCAAAGATTTTACATTTTTGTGAAATCTCCAATTTATGTCATCATTTAATAACAACAGACAAACATAATTTAGTTATAAGTAAGGTTATTATTTGAGGTAATGTTGATTGTCTTATCTGGCATAACAGTGACCTCATTCCCTCAGCGCCACCAGCAGACCAAAATTAAACTTTAAAATGATTTGGAGGGCATTCAAAGATGTTCTTATAGACAGTAGAGAGAAGAAACAAAGGAGAGAGAGAGGTGAGACACGAGTCCTGAGTTGTACCCGAGTCGTGGACTTATATCATAATTACAATGATTGTACAATGACTTTTCCTCTCTAGCGCCACCCTCAGGGCAAAGTTAACTATTATTTTATTAATAGTACAATGTCGTGTTGCAAACGTTGCAGCCTCTAGGAGCCGAACTCATACAGTAGCTAAGTTTGATTTTTAGTGCTAATAGTATCAGTCTCTCGCTTGGTGTCTAGGAGAGTGCGTGCGAGTCGTGACTGAGAAAGCTTTCTGTTGCGAAGTGTGTGTGTGTGTGCTTGTTTGTGTGTGTGTGTGTGTGTGTGTGTGCTTCATTCTTGGCAAATAAACTGGAGAGAGACATACTTGATGAGGACAAGAATTAATGAGAGGTGGGGAAAAAAAGAGGAGAGGGGACTCATACACACACACACACTCTCACACACACACACACACACACACACACACACACGCAGTGACTAGTGTATTTAGTATTCAGGGATGGCAGTGCATTGATTTTCGGTGCCGTGCTGTGACGTCACACAGTAATCTAATCATTCGCAGTAGAGTCTGGGCCAGTCAGTCAATGAGAGGACACCACAGACGCCCCTATAACTCTCCTCATGAAGGTTCGGAGAGACAGGGTACTCAAAAATAGACCTCTCTAATTCTCTCTACACATATTATTTAACAGTATAGTTGGATAGTCTCATGTATGCAAGGAAATACTTTTATGACATTGCCTAACTAACTTTTTATCCAACACTCATCAGTAGAGTTATATAATCCAAAATAGAAACATAACTTCAATATGAACCATAAATAAGATCAGAAATATGCTCTTGACATCCTAAAGTTTAAGTTTCTTTCTTTCCTTCCTCCCTTCCTCCCTTCCTTCTTTCCTTCCTTCCTTCCTTCCTTCCTTCCTTCCCTCCTACCTTCCTTCCTTCTTTCTTTCCTCCGTCCTCTCTTCCTTCCTTCCTTCACTCCTTCTTTCTTTTCTCCTTCCTGCCCTCCTTCCTTCCTTCCCTCCTTCTTTCCTCTGTCCTTCCTTCCTTCCCTCCTTCTCCCTCCCTTCCTCCCTCCTACCTAAGGAAAATAGGAAGGCAGGAAGGAAGGAAAGAAGGACAGAGGAAAGAAGGAAGGGAGGAAGGTGGGGGGAGGAAAGAAAGAGAGAAGGAGGGAGGAAGGAAGGAAAGAAAGAAGGACAGATGGGAAGAAGAAAGAAAGAAAGAAGGAGGGAGGGAGGACAGACAGACAGAAGGAAGGAAGGGAGGAAAGAGAGAAGGAAGGAAGTGAGCAAAGAGAGAAGGAAGGAAGGGAGGAAGGAAGGAACAGTCAAAACAGAAGGGGTCAATTTGACCTGAGGACGACTGGAAGGTTAAAGGAGAGAGATTACAAACTCTTCAGGTGAGAAAGGATCTTAGAAACATGAGGGGGAAATAATAATGTCTGAATACTGAGTCATCCGGTGTATCTGGCAGCGACACTAAATGACATCAGAACTCATAATGGGGCAACAGAAACCTGTGACTCACCACGGGGGACGACTCACAGCTGAGGTCTGCGTCAGAAACAGGACGAAACAGGTTATTCATAAACATATTTATTCAGCTGGATGGACTCAGGCCTTCAGGAGGAGACGAATGAATAACATATATAGATAAAAACCTTGTGACTGAGCAAAACCTCGGCTAACTTTCCTGTGAATCGGGTCAGTTGAAAATGAATCACATTTTCTTTTATGCTGTCCCTTGTATGATGAACTGAGAACTCCAATATTTACTGAAATGTCTGTTAAAAACCAGGCGGGGAGTTCTGGTCCTCTGAAATGAGGCCAACACAGAAGTAACTTAGAACTGCATTCTATCAAAAGGCCACCAGGGGGCGACCGTCTCTATACAAGTCAATGGAGAATTCACCAACTTCTCACTTGGTTTCTAACCTCAGTAAACGTTTTCAAAATGTGTTTATGGTCTCAATCGCTAGTTTAAAGCCTTCTTCAATGCAGTATGATGTTCATTTGGGACATTTTGGCCTCCCTGATTTTATATTTGACGATAAAGCAGGGTATGCATTAGGGCGTGGCTACGTCCTGATTGACAAGTTGATTGACCAATGTCCTCGAGATCCAGCCCTCGCAACCATAGCAACCTCCCCGCTCCGCCCATGACTCCGCCTCATGCCCGTATAAGTAGAATCCGTGTTTTTATTTTTCCCAGCATGCACCTGAAATTTTCAAGATGGCGCTGCCTAGATTAGAAACTATTGGCTTCCGAGCAGCAGTCCACAAACCAATGGGTGACGTCACGGATGTTACGTCTATTTCTTCTATACAGTCTATGGGAATTGGTAGTGTACAGTAAGTATAGTTGCTCCACTGAGAAGATACTTTATGAACATTGAGAGAGGAAATGAAGTCCAACAAGGAGAAAAAATTAGGTCATGGGGAAGGAGGAGAGAGAGAGAGAGAGCTAGAGAGAGAGAGAGAGAGAGAGAGAGAGAGAGAGAGGTGAGCGAGTACATCACAAGAGTACCTGACTGAAAATTGTCCCTTTGCCATCACTTCAATTATCATTATTGCTCTGCAGTCATTTACAGGCTCATCACTCTCCTATACGTTCCTCTATACCCTCCAACTCCGTGCCCTGGCGGCCTGCAGCTGCTGCGTATGAACACACACACTCATGTAGAGAGCAGAAGGCTCCATAAACAATGTCCTTATACACTACAGTGACGGACAACATGGAGGTGAAGCACTAGTGGGTTGGTGGTGTTTGCTCCTTTGAGTGAATTAGTTTCTAAATCAGGAAACTGCCCCAAACAATGAAACATATGAAGGTTTTTTTTTGTTAGTTTGGGTTCATTTGAAAATAGTGCCAGTTAAATAATGTAATATGCAACATAAGAAAGAGGTTGTATAAGAAAATAAAACTTATGGAAGTAATTTGGTTGGCTGTTTTAACCCTCCTGTTGTCCTCAAGTCAAGGAAGGAGGGAAGGAAAGGAAGGAAGGGAGGAAGGAAAGGAAGAAGGAAGGAAGAAGGAAGGAAGGAAGGGAGAGAGGGAGGGAGGAAGGAAGGAAGGAAGGAGGGAGGATGAAAAGAAAAGAGGAAGGTAGGAAGGATGGAGGAAAGATGGCAGGAAGGAAGGAAGGACGGAGGGAGGACGGAAAGAAGGACAGAGGAAAGAAGGAAGGGAGGAAGGTAAGGCTGAGGAAAGAAGGAGGGAGGGAAGGAAAGAAGTAGGGAGGAAGGAAGGAAGGACAGAAGGAAGGGAGGAAGGTAGGGGGAGGAAAGAAAGAGAGAAGGAGGGAGGGAAGGAAAGAAGGAGGGAGGGATGAAGGAAGGAAGGACAGAAGGAAGGAAGGGAGGAAAGACGGAACACTCAAAAACAGACGGGGTCAATTTGACCCGGGGGGCGACAGGAAGATTAAATCAATAACTTGTGGCATTAAAAGGACGACATGTCCCTTTAAAGAATCTCATTTTTGTTATAAAGCTGCTTCAGTGTTTGGTGTTTCATGCACCCACACACACTCTTATGAACAGAAATAGAGCCACACACACACACACACACACACACACACACACACACACACACACACACACACACACACACACACACACACACACACACACACACACAGTGAGGACAGTGGGTTGGTGAAGTTAGGCAGGAGACCGGTTCTTCATCTCACCCACAGAGTTGACGATCATCTTCATCCTCTAGAAGTGTTCTTTAGTTTAATCCCAGCCATCCATCTGACTTCCATCTCTTCTTCTCTCCTTCCTGTTTCTAACCTGAGATCTCCGACAGTAAACTAGCTAAATGTGTTTTAAACATACTGCGTAGTCATCTCAATAGAAATCTGCACATATGGTTAAATGCTGTCCTGGGTTAGGGTTAGGGTCCTGATCACAGATACAGTTAATATTCAAGTTTAAAAAAAAGCATTGAGAAAACATTAACTTCCTGTCGTCCTCCCGGGTCAAATTGACCCCGTCTGTTTTGACTGTTCCTTCCTTCCTCCCTTCCTTGCTCCCTCCCTCCTTCTCTCTCCTTCTTCTCTCCCTCCTTCCTTCCCTCTTACCTTCCTTCCCTCCTTCTTTCCTCCATCCTTTCTTCCTTCCGTCCTTCCTCCTTCTCTCTTTCTTTCTTTCCTCCCTCCCTCCCTCCTTCCCTCCCTCCATCCTACCTTCTTTCCTTCCTTCTTTCCTCTGTCCTTCCTTCCTTCCTTTTTCCTTCCTCCCTACCTTCCTTCCTTCCTTCCTTCGTCCTTTCTTCCTCCCTTCCCTCCTTTTCTCTTTCTTTCCTCCCCCTGCCTTCCTTCCTTCTTTCCTCCCTCCCTCCCTCTTACCGTCCTTCCTTCCTCCTTTCCGTCCTTCCTCCCTCCTTGCCTTTCTTCTTCCTCCCTCCCTCTTACCTTCCTTCCTTCCTCCTTGCCTTCCTTCTTCCTCCCTTCCATCCTTCCTTCCTTCCTTCCATGACTCGAGGACAACAGGAGGGTTAAATTAAATGTTTCTGCTGCTACACAAGAAGCTGATAAACACACAACTAGCTTCAATTCATTTTCCAAGCAGTCGTCATGGAGATGATGATGAACTGATAAGTGTTGGAAGTTAGAAGTCAGGAACTCAACTTACTGACATCCAGAGATCCAAAACCAAACTCTGCCTGGCATAAAAACTCCA